>NW_007728762.1:211168-215220 GCF_000696425.1 Galeopterus variegatus | reverse complement strand
GAAACCTCTGGAGGTGGCAGATGTTACTGGTGGGTGCTCCTAAAAGACTCTTCCACTGGGAACCACCCTGGAAGTGCTTTGCCTTATCCAGCCCCACAAACGCCAACAGTGAGGAGCTTGATGCCCCGTATTTTTTGTTCTGCCAGGTACTATGGCAGAAACTGCCAGGGAATGCTTCATCTAACCACCAACTTTTTCATCTGGGAAAGCTGCAGATCACAAATGACCCACCTGCCCTGTTCACTTGAAGCATTTTTGAGAAGCCTTAACCCCAGAAATAGAGAAAAGGAAAAAAGTACTAAAAGCAGGGACTGCCTAACAGGTGTGCCCTGCAAGGCAAACTAAACTCCCAGCAGAGCAGGCCAACTCTGTCCCAGTGCAAACCCACCCCCATAGGATCTGGAAGTTTTTAGTCCCATTGCTATGATGCCTGAAATAGACATAGTGAAGAGGCTCACAAGCAAAAATTCCTCTTCACACATTTGTTCAGTATGATTGCTTTTCTCCTAACACAGAAATCAGCTGCCCTGAGAGTGTGCAGGTTTTATTAGGAAGTCTTCTCTTAGGCAGATAGGGAAGTCTGCTCTTGACTATTTTTCAAATACAGTAGTCCAGGTCCTGACAGCATTGATATCACCTGGAATATTTGCTTCAAATCCCCCCCCCATATAATTAAATCTATAAATGACAGACCAAAAATTGAGATACACTCATTGCCTTTCAGAGGTGGCACAGTTAGATTGTGACTAGACAAGAATTGTGATGGATAAGACACACAATCTTATTGAACCATCAATGGGACAGACATTATTATTCCATTTTACAGAAGAGGAATCTGAGGCTCAGGCCAGACTTGCGCAGTTCACGTGGAGTGGCATCCAGTGATCACCTTTGCAGAGAGGCAGGAATAGTTTGAGGACTCTACAGTTGGCTGTTGGGCCCCTGACCTTCCACGGCAACCTTCAAGGAGTGGCATAGGGGATCTTTAGTGGCGTATTCAATGAGACCCAGGCTTTTTTGGCATTAGCAATGGAGCAAGCAGAGAATAAGAACAGGCTCTGAAGGTGCCAGAAAAGGAGCCCTGTGCCTTTGCCACCTGGCAAAGGAGTACTAATTGCACAATAATTTGCAAGGAAGGAAGTCATCACTTGTTTCTTTGATTTCTCCAGTAGCATCTGCAGACGTTCCTAAAGCACACTCTTTCCCACTCGGGCATGTTTGCATATTACGCTCTCTCCCTAAGCACCATTGTGCTGCTGGATTATTTTTACACCTTTAAGTGTCAGCCTTAATGCACTTCCCCAGAGATACCATCGCTGTGCAACTCATCTAAAGTGCCCATTCTTTTGCTTTGAGTTCATTGCCTTACTGGTTTCCTTTAGAACACTTACCATTTGCATTTATTTTCGATTTTGCTTACTTTCCACTTTAAGCTGTGAAAGGCTTGAAAGGAAGAGTAGTTTGTGTCATGCCTGACCTGTAGTAGGTCCTCAGTAACTCTTTTATTGAATGGATGAATTGCAGGTGTTTAATATTGGCTGATCGACACAGCTAGCACCTAACCGTGCTATGCTTTATCACAATACAAATTCCTCCCAGGAACTCTGATTTCACTGGTCAGGAGGAAGAACCAGGAAATGTGTATTTGAAGGCTGCTTCCAATGCAATCAGTCAGTAGACCGGCATGTGAGACCCCTGTGCCTGCCACTCTCACACAATCTTTATTAGTTCTCTTTGCAGTGAGTCATGGCAACAACCTAATTCACACACTCATCTCTGGGTCTTTGGGGTGCCTGAGCATATCTTATGAATCCTATTTGCACTTGCTCTACTTGTCTACCCGCCTGAAGCCCTAAGATTTTAGGGCTAATGTTACCTCCTATACACCAAGAGTTAACTGTCCTAAGCAAAAGAAGAGACAGAGGCCACCACAGTCTTTAGGGGAATATTCAAGACAGCCAAGGAATTCANAATGGATGAATTGCAGGTGTTTAATATTGGCTGATCGACACAGCTAGCACCTAACCGTGCTGTGCTTTATCACAATACAAATTCCTCCCAGGAACTCTGATTTCTCTGGTCAGGAGGAAGAATCAGGAAATGTGTATTTGAAGGCTGCTTCCAATGCAATCAGTCAGTAGACCGGCATGTGAGACCCCTGTGCCTGCCACTCTCACACAATCTTTATTAGTTCTCTTTGCAGTGAGTCATGGCAACAACCTAATTCACACACTCATCTCTGGGTCTTTGGGGTGCCTGAGCGTATCTTATGAATCCTATTTGCACTTGCTCTACTTGTCTACCCGCCTGAAGCCCTAAGATTTTAGGGCTAATGTTACCTCCTATATGCCAAGAGTTAACTGTCCTAAGCAAAAAGAAGAGACAGAGGCCACCACAGTCTTTAGGGGAATATTCAAGACAGCCAAGGAATTCAGCTTTCTGGAAAACTCATTCTAAGTTCCTTGGAACCTGAAAGGAACACACATCCTTTGAAGGATTACAAAAGAACTATAATTCTCTCAGAAGCCAGACCACCTAAGGTTGGCCAAATGAACTCTAAGCAGGCTTGAGTGCGAGGAGACCAACCTCAAACACTCTTAGTAACAGATGAAAAACGAAGATAGATACGGCAGCAATAGGCACTAGAGGCCCCAGCCACATGGAGGTGGCATCAAAAGAAAGAGCGGGAAAGGAATCGAGTAGCTGAGAAGTGAGCTCCATTCTGGGCTTTTACTGTTCAGCATGTGTCCCATGGACCAGCAGCACCAGCTTCACCAAACACCCTGTTAGAAATCCAGAACATCCATCCCCACCTCAGAACTACTCTGCCTGTTGACAAGACCTCCAGGTGATTTGTAAGCACATCAAACTTAGAGAAGTGCTGGCCTAAACCAATGACAAATAGAGGCTTGATAAATGAGAGGTAATTCCTTAGCCTAGAGGAAATTCCACCATGGACTCATTCAAGCCTCAGTCCCATCCAAGGCTAGTGTGACCAGGGCACAAGGCTTAGCTGTCTTTCATTCCTGAATGTCTTGTCTCCTCAAGGAGAGGGTAAGCTCACTGGGGCCCAGGAATGCTCATTAAACTTCCTGTTCCTCACAGGCTGTAGCCTTCTGAACAAGAATTGGGTTTTTAGTAAGCAGTGACAGGTAATAGGAAAGATAATTCTGAAGNGAAAACAAAACAAAAACAAAACGTTGGGTCTCTGGTTCATTGACTTTCATTTTCTCCCAAAGGCATAAAAAATTCTCAACTGCATCATAATATCACTGCTACTCTTTCACCATCTACTGTGAATGAGCAACAAAAATAATTCTTATCTGAGGAGCAATACATCAAATACTGCAAACATGACCTCACATTTAGCCTTTACTACAGGGATCTCAGGGATCTGTGTTATCTGAATATGTGCAGTTCAAGTGCTTTTTTTAGAAAATTGCTGAACAAAATGGGCGTGATATATATATATATATCACATATATATACATATATATATACACACACACATATATATACACACATATATATATACGTATATATATATACATACTCGTATATACAAGGGTACTTCAAAAAGTCCGTGGAAAACTAGCATTGAAAGGTAATACTAATCTTGCCATGAATTTTTTGAAGTACTGTCATGTGTGTGCACATGCATGTGTANTCTGAACAAGAATTGGGTTTTTAGTAAGCAGTGACAGGTAATAGGAAAGATAATTCTGAAGAGCTGACTGCAATCTGTTTCTACCATTTTCTCTTAAACATTCTTTACCTAGAAATTTAGTCAGACTCCTAGGATGGTGTGTATATATGAAGATCATAACACTGTAAAAAATGGTTTAGGAATCTGTCATTAATTCTCTTAAATATAATGTGCCTTTCCAGAGTTGGAAGTGGGCTCTCTGCATTGCCTTAATCTGCGTCAAATATTCCAGAGGAAAGGTACATAAAAGTGCAAGAAATCATGAAACCGATTTGGGTAGCAGCTGAAAACAAAACAAAAACAAAACGTTGGGTCTCTGGTTCATTGACTTTCATTTTCTCCCAAA
>NW_007728762.1:207143-210326 GCF_000696425.1 Galeopterus variegatus | reverse complement strand
AAATCTGTGCCTGTGTTGGGACAGCAGGTATGAGGGAAATCTGTACCTACCACTGAATTTTGCTATGAATTTGAACTGGTCTAAAGAATAAAGTCTATTTTTTATAAATTCAAAAATTAAAATCTGCACCAGCCAGGATATCATGTTTGTTCTGTAAAAAAAGTATGCTCCTGAGCACACCATTCTGTTTTTTCCAAGGAATGAGATGTTTAGAAAGAGTGCTCTAGGGGCCAGCCCTGTGGCACACTGCTACAGTGCGCCACTTGGGAGTGCGGCGGCGCTCCCGCCGAGGGTTCGGATCCCACATACAGACCGGCCGCTCACTGGCTGAGTGAGGTGCGGGCGCAACCCCGAGCGAGGGTTGCAATCCCGTTGCCGGTCCCGGTCCGGTACGGGTGCGACACTGAGGGTTGCGATCCGTTGCTGGTCACGAAAAAAGACAAAAAGGAAAAAAAAAAAAGAAAGAGTGCTCTAAAGTTTTGAATATTCTGTGAGGCCTAGAGGAAGGGTGGAAAGACCCCAAAAGCCTGGACAACAGTTTAACTAGAGAAGAGAACAGACCTCTATTTCCCACCTGGCCATGGGCACAGCTGAGTGTCTCCTCTGCAGCTGTGTTCCCACACCTTTAAAATGACAATGATAAGAAGTGTCACTCATACCTCTTTGTACCAAAACAGCAAAAGAAATATGTTTTGAAAAGTACGAATTGCCAAACCAAAATGCAAAGTTTGAGTATTTTTTATGGATATCACTCATCCCTATTTTGCTATATCTTTCTCCAACCAGCAAAGGTAAGGATTCATGACTAATCTAACAGAGGAACTAAAGTCCTTAATTGCTTCTGTCCCTCTGAAGTGGCAAGAATCACCCATATTATATGACTCATGCTGAGACCAGGAGCTTTAAATGACATGGGAGTGATGGAGGACATAATTTTTCAAGGTGTACTCATTGGCCCCCTTCCTTCCTCTCCACACCCAAATCCCCACTCACTGCTAGAGCCTTGGTGAGTCCATCGGAAACATATGTATGAATAGCAGAAGGCACCTCTTCCTCAGGTGGTAACTCAAGCAGCATAGTAGTCTGGGTTCTCCTGAGAAACAAAGGAGATATGTATATCTATAAAGGTACTTCGAAAAGTTCATGGAAAGATTCGTATCATCTTTTAATTCTGTTTTTCCATGAACTTTTTGGAGTACCATCATATATATGCACATGAATATATATATATATGTATGTATGTATGTATATATATATATGTATGTATGTATGAATACATTTCTCTTGCATATAACAAAATACTAATATATATATATATATATATATATATGTATGTATGTATGTATATATATATATGTATGTATGTATGAATACATTTCTCTTGCATATAACAAAATACTAAAAACTGGGTGATTTATAAAGAGGTTTTTTGGCTCATGATTCTGAGACAGTGCATCTTCTGCAGGCCTCAGGCTGCTTCTACCCACAGTGGAAAACGGCAGGCAGTGAGAGGGTACAAGCAGATCATGTGGCGGGAGGAAGCAAGAGAGAGAGAGGAGAGGTGCTAGGGTCCTTTAAACAACCAGCTCTGGTGGGAACTAATACAGTGAGAACTCACCCACTAACCCCCTTGGGGCATTAATCTATTCATGACGGATCTGCCCCCATAAACCAAACTGCTCCCAACATTGCCAAGTTGGGGATCAGACTTTGACATGAGCTTTGGGGGGACAACATATCCAAACTCTATCAATATATATATATATGTATATAAATATGTACATATTTATTATGAGGAATTGGCTCATGGAGTTATGGTGGCTGAGAAGACCCAATATCTGCAGTTAGCAACCTGAAGACCCAAGAGAGCCAATGATACAGTTGTAGTCTGAATCCATAGTCTGAGAACCAGGAGAATCAATGGTGTAAGTTCCAGTTTGAGTCCAAGTACAAAGGCAGAAAATTAATGTCCCAGGATGAAGACAGGCAGACGGAATTCTTCCTTACTTGGCCTTTTTCTTCTAGTCATGACTTCAACAGAGAGGGTGAGGCCCACCCACATGGGTGATGGCAATCTGCTCTACTCAATTTACCATTCAAATGTAAATCTCTTCCAGAAACACCCTCACAGACACATCCAGTATAGTGTTTAACAAAATATCTGACATGCCTTGGCCCAGTCAAGTTAACACATAAAATTAGCCATCACAAGCAGACTGCATGGTGGACCACAGACCCCCACCTGCCCCTCAGCTAGGCACTCTCATGCAGAGCTCAATCTATACAATCATACACAGTGGGACTACCCACTGCCTACATTAATAATTGCTCGAAGGAATGGTCTCCTCTCTGCTCTAGAATCAGGTACCTTAGAGGCCTGCCTGCATGGCTCACTCAACTCATTCTATCCTCCCTCCATCCCATCAAAGTTTCTGAACTTATTGTGGCTTTGAGCTCCATAGAGTACCCCAACAAAGTATATTTTACTTTACAAGTTGTTAGAATGCAGGACCTTTTACTTTTCAACCTGGTTCTCCCCAAACAAGCATCCAAGTTAAGTGACTTACACAGGTAAAGGGTACAATGCCAAACTCTTCCTTTCAGTGGACGGAGCACAGATTTTCCTGGACTGGAACGTCTGTGCAACACATTCCATTTCCCTGAGTGAGGAATAAGAGAACAGAGAAAATCAAAAAAGAAAAACAGCGGGAAGAGAACAGGAAAAATAAGTCCACAAAGCAAGGAATAATGTTAGTGAACAGGGAGACAAACGGAAATAACAACTGAGAAAGCATTCAGTGAGTATGAGTCCCAGAAATGACACTCGTACAGAACTGTAGCCTACAGAATAAATCACTGTTTACCAGCCATGGACAGGGTGCTGTCAAGTTCAACACATGTGCGACAATTAGCAGTGGAATATGTAGTGTCTGGAGAACAGCAGTGTAGGGCCGGCATCAGAAAGCAAACAAAACCTACTTTTAGCATTTTCTCCAAAGAGAAGGGGGCAGGTAAAATTCCCCATATAAGATTCATACGAACAATATACAAATGTTTCACAAAGCAAAGGGCTGTAAGAAATGGCAGTTCCAAGTGGATAAAAAAAAAAAGTTCAGACAACGTTGGCTAAGAAATATAAACAATGCAACCAGGGAAAGCTATGGAATAGAGTTCTTGCTATGG
>NW_007728762.1:200368-206147 GCF_000696425.1 Galeopterus variegatus | reverse complement strand
CTGAGGGTTGTGATCCATTGCCGGACACGGAAAAAGACAAAAGACAAAAAAAAAAAAAAAACTCAGCCTAATCATAATGATTGGGAAACTCAGCTCCAGACCAACCTGTCTAACAGAAATCATGGACTGAGCTCCCACATGCCCTTAGTATTTGAGTCTCCACTTACAGAACCTGAACCTCAATTTCCAAAAGAGGCATGTCTTTATCTCTGTCATTCTCCCCAGTCCAGTCTTCCTGCCAAAGTAACCCTGCGCAGTCCACAGTCAATGGGCATCTCAAACCTAACCCATCCAAACCTGAGCTCCTTATAGCTCCTAAACTTGTTCTCCCTGCAGTCTTCTCCATTGCAGCAAAAACAGCAACTCCATTCTCTCAGTTGCACGGGCCAAACACTGTGCAGTCATCGTTGAATCCTTCCTCATACCCCTCACCCCATCATCTGAAATTCTACTGGCTCTACTTTCAAAATACAGCCAGACTTTTACTGCTTCACACCACTTCTACTGTTATCCCTGTAATACAACCTACCATCTTTTGCCTAGATGATTGCTGTCGCCTCTTAACTGCACACTTTGCTTCTTCCCTTAGCCCCCCTTGGTCTATTCTCAATGTAGATTAAATGTAAAGCAGACCATGCAAAACTCCAATATGAAAAACTCTCCAATGCTGCCCATCTCACATAAACTAAAAGCCAAAGTCCCTAGCATGACCGACAAGTCCTTACAAACCTGTTTCCCACACCTCTGGTTACTTGCCGGATCTTATCTTTATTACTTTCTCCCTTGTACACTGACTTTTTCCTTCTCCTTTAACACACCAAACTCAGCCTACCTCAGGGCTTTTGTACTTGCTGCTCCCTCTGCCAGCATACTCCTTTTCCAAGTGTCTCACCTCCTTACTTTCTTCAGGTTTTATAGTCTCAACTTAAACATCTCCATAAGGGCTTCCCTGGCCACGTTTCTTAAAATATAACCCCCTCTCCAACACTTCCAAACCTTCTCCCAAGACAGATTGGCAGAGAGAGAGAGGGTGTGATTTCTCCATACATAGTCCCAGGATCCAAGGCTGTCTAAGGACCTTGCCAGCAAGGTCTAGGAGGCACAATCTGAAACATGTGACCTCTTATCCAGAGAACAGAATGAGAGAGCTTAGAGGTAGCACATTGGGTCTTTTCTACTTTTGCTTTGTTTTGCTTTGTTTTGTTTTTGTAGCTGGCTGGTACAGTACATTGGTTCTTAAATGCCTGGACATGGAAATGACATATATCAATTCCATACATATTTCATTGGCTTCAATTAGTCAGTTTCACCTAATTGCAAAAGAGCTAAGGAGTATAGTATTCCAAATGCTCAGAAAGGAAAGGAAAACCAAACATGGGTGAATTCTACACCATGAACTACAAGCTGTTTCCTTGGAAATTCCTCACTGCTTGGGCAATTGGAATTTCTGACACTCTATCATATTGCTCTAAGATTAATCTTATATTGATTCCTTTTCATTCAACCATTCAACAATATTTTTTTTTAGTGCCTTCTTCTATGTGCCAGACACTGTGCATGACGTTGAAGATACAACGTATCACAGGCAGTGTTGTATTTCTGGCTATGGTACCCCACAGCAGGCTGGAAAAGGCACACTACAATGGGTGACACCAACACTGTCCCCGACTCAAAGTCAATGGTGTGTTGCACATGCCTCACTGGATAGATGTGCAGGATAGACAGAACAGTCTTACTTCTCCCAGGAGTGTGGCTGTTGTAAGGGAGTGCTATCAATTTAAGTTTCCTGTATTAGCCTGTTTCTGTTGATTATAACAGAATACCTGAAATTGGGTAACTTATAAATGTATTAAATTTATTTTTACAGTTTCGGAGGCTGGGAAGTCCTAGGTCCCACGTGCACATCTGGTGAGGGACTTCCAGGGGACAGCTCTCCACAGCAACACAGGGTATCACATACTGAGAATGGCAAGAGCAACACACTAACCTTCTCACTTGCTCTCCTTTTAAAGCCATCAGAGTCATACCCATGATAACTCATTACTCCATAAATGGATTAATCCATTCATGACATCACAGTCCTCACAATCCAATCACCTCTCAAAGGCCCCACCTTTCAAATGCCATAGTTGCATTTCTCACCCTCTTAGCACTGTTACAACTATTACACATTTAACCCATGTCACTTCCCTAAAAGTTCTTGCAACCCTCTCAGAAACTCATAGATCCATGGGGATATATGTAACCACATAATAATCATGGTCTCTTGTATTTTTAAAAACATGTAAACATTCATTTGATCTTCCCAGGATGATTAATTGAGCACAAATATTTTCCTCCTTCTTTGGACCTCAGGCATACATCATGGAATTTTTTGCAGCAATTAGAAGTAAAAATGTAAATGTGCTCATGACAAGGATAGAGCTGAATTTTTAAAAATGTAGTCTTTAGTAGTGGAAAAAGTAAGGTAAAACAAGATTTATTTACAGTACAATATATGTAAGATAAAAACATTTATATATTCAAAACACAAAACACTATGTATTCTTCAAAAAAGCAACATATCCAAATATATATGTTAAACACTAGAATGGCTATTTATAAGAAGAGAAGGAAAAGAAGAGGGGGTCAGGATGAAAGGAGGGGAAATAATAAAATAAAACACAAGGGCATCCTTCCATTGATCATCGTGCTAATGTGTCATCAACTGAGGAATATTACTAACTTGCCAAATAGAAAATTTCACATTTTAAATATGTTTCCTTTTTTGAAGGGGTACTCAAAAAACATTTGTTGAATGGATTAGTGAAAAGGCATCAATCTAAAATTAGTCTTCAGAGCAGTAAGATAGTCTGACAAGGCTGCCTTCTATACATCTATGTACCATGCTGTGATCTAGACTCAGAACTATGTCTATAGTAGTCAACAATAATATATCACAATTTTTGTCTATCAAATTGAAAAGCATAAAAAATTGTAACACTCTGTGTTAGCAAAGATATGGAGAAAGGGCACTTTCAAATTACTGATAAGAATGTAAAATGGTACAGTATTCTGAAAATCAATATTTATTGAAATCCACAAAAATAGTATATCCTTTAATATAAAACTTTCACTTTTAGGAATTTTTTTACAAGAAAGATAACATCTGTACAATCAATTTTTTTTTTATGGCAGGTGGCAGGTGCAGGGATTCAAATCCTTGACCTTGGTATTATAATACTGTGTTCTTACTAACTAAGCTAAATGGCCAGCCCTAACATATGTACAATCAGATTTATATCAAATGATGTTTGAGGCAATATTACTTGAAATGACAGAAAATTGCAGATAACATAAATTTCAGCAATAGGGAATTTGTTAAATAAATTATGGCATGTCTACATGATAGAAATATATTTAAATAATATGGAGTGATATAAGAAAATTTTTATGATATATGGCTAAGCAAATATTCTAAGATATGTCATATAATCATGATTTTGAACAGAAAGAAGCCCAATTTTGAGCAGGAAGAATATACAGTAAGACATTAATGGTAATTATCTCTGAGTTAATGTATTAATTCAATCAATATTTAAGAGTGGGTCTGATCTATAGTTGATATGTATTTTAATTGGAAAAAATACTACAATAAAATGTCAGTGAATATTACAGATTATAATTCCATCTATCCTACTATATTATGTCTCAAAGGCATAAAAAAGATTATTTTTATGCTGAATTCTTAAAATGCTATAATTCCCTATTTACAGAATTCTCAGGTATTTTCCATGTGTACATTTCAATCATTAATCATACTTCACTGTGTCACCTTGAGCCACTGAGTGATTCCCATGTTAATAAATAACATGAAAGTCATTTGGAGATAGTGGAACATGGATAGTCAAATATTCTCTGTAATTTTGTAGACTTTAACCAAGAATTCATTAAGCATGTTATGAAGTTTCTGTTTTTTATTAAAATCAAGGGAATCTATTTCATCATCAACATGGGTTTTCTACAGTTCAGTCATGTCAGGATAAAAGAGAAATGACGAGACGTTATGACCCATTAGAAGTTAAGAGGTATATTAAAACCCAGGTTGGGGCCGAGCCCGTGGCGCACTCGGGAGAGTGCGGCGCTGGGAGTGCAGCAGCGCTCCCGCCGCGGGTTCGGATCCTATATAGGGATGGCCAGTGCGCTCACAGCGCTCACTGGCTGAACACGGTGCAGCCGGTCTCAAAAAAGGACAAAAAATAATAATAATAATAATAATAAATAAAACCCAGGTTGGCTTTTACTTTAATAACAAACGATAAATGTTATTTTTTTACTCTGAAATTTCAAACCTTGGAGGGCTGGAAAGATAACCGCGAGCTGAACAGGGTCAAAATCCAAGCACTGATATGTTTTCTATTTTTCTATGGGTAATAGCTAGTTCTAGTGTCTTATCACTTTAGTAAATGGATGTTCTTGTGGGGAAAATAAAAAGCAAACACACAGTACAAAAACTAGCCTGCATCCAGATTTAAATTTTACTGGGAGCAAATGTTATCTTAAGAAATCACATTTTTAAAAATTTCACTGTAATGTATGTAACCATAAAAACAAATATGATATTTTCAGTCCATTAAGCACACATCAATACAAAAATGAGGCATGTTGGTAGTTAGAGGAAGGGTGGCATATTCTTCCATCAGTATTTATAAGACAAATTTTCCAAGGCAAAAGGTTTGCAGTTGATATCATTTGGAGGATAGTATTTTTAATGTTTAATTATTATTTTAAGGTGTCACTAAGATTTAGGAAAGTACGTGATTTTTGTTAAATATACATTTGCAAACTAATACCTGTTACTTTGAACTATTGGCTTCTTTGATATAATTTTTAAAATTGCATTCTGTAGATTACTTGAGTTATAATGAACAGTCTTTTAAGAGCAGATGTGTTTAAAGCCCATAAATGCAGCTATTATAAAAAAACATTAATTAAAGAATCTGTTCTGATATCTTTTTTTTCTCAATGATAACCCTATCTAGATCTGTAACTCCTATGACATCCGCTTCTCCAAATAGGAGACATAAACCTACTCTTTATGTCACATATTATTATGATATAAATGTCTGTGTCCCCTAAAGTTCATTTTGAATATTGCAGGCCTAACTCCTAATGTGGCTGTATTTGGAGATGGATCCTTTAAGGAATTAAGGTTAAATGAGGTCATAAGGGTGGGGTCCTGATCCAATGGTATGAATGTCCTTATAAAAAGAGACCCCAGAGAACTCACTAGTTCTCTCTTTACATGCACAAGTAAAAGAGATCATGTAAGGGCTGGCCCGTTGGCTCATCTGGTTAGGGCATGATGTTACAACACAGAGGTCAGGAGTGCGGATCCCAGTACCGGAGAGCCACCATGGAAAAGAAAAAAAAGAAAAGGTTTTCTGGTACCATTTAGAGGTGGAAAATAAGAGCAATTTCTGTTTGAATAAAAGTTGGAGGATTAGGTTTAAAAAAAAAAAAAGAAGAGGTCATGGGAGTGAATAGCAAGAAGGCAGCAGTCTACAAGCCAGGAAGAGAGCCCAGGCCAGAACACAAATCAGCTAGGACTTTGATCTTGACTTCTAGCCCCCAGAACTATGAGGATATTAATTTCTATTGTATGAGCCATACAATCTGTGGTATTCTAGCAGCCCAAGCAGATCTATTGTTTTGGGTAACTTATACATTTGTTTGGAACTTACTTTGTGCCAAACACATTTGATTAAATTATTGATTGATTGGATTCTACCAAAATTAA
>NW_007728762.1:197477-199315 GCF_000696425.1 Galeopterus variegatus | reverse complement strand
CTTACTTTGTGCCAAACACATTTGATTAAATTATTGATTGATTGGATTCTACCAAAATTAAACTTCTTCTACTATCTAAGACTTTGAATTCATTCTTCACATAGAGGATTGTAAATATTTGGTACTCGCGTTACCATTCTCCATTCCTAAGTAAATGATCATAGCACTATTTCCTACTGAATCTAGACCAGACCTCAAAATTCCTGTTAGCACTCCAAGCTGCCACTAGTAATAAAAAGAAACAGACATTTTGGTTGAAATTTATTCCCCAATCCTGTATTAGACTAAAAGCTCATTGAGTGCTCAGATACTATCTCATTTATTTCTTATAGCCTATAACCCTTCACATGATAAGAACTCAGTAAATACAAACTGAATTAAATAAACTGCATTCTGAACCTAAACCTTCTGTAAAGAAAGTTCTCTACAGAAGAGCTTTGGGTTGTGAGTCAAAATAAACTTGTCATGACTCTACATAAACACATAGAAAAGAGCATCATATATACTTTTAACTTTGAATTTTCATCAAGTATGAATAAATCAGAATAATAATTAGAGTAATAATAATTCATAACAATAATTTGTGATTCGTAAAAATTAATGCTGCATCATGCACCATTATGTATTAAGTTCAAAGCAAGAAGTTGCCAGGACACAAAGGAGTAGAAAGCCCTGCCCCTTGCCTTGAGAAACTCTCCATCTAGTTGAGATACTAGGCTCTTACACATAAAAATTTCACTAACAATACAAGCAGAGTGCGACAAGTGCCCCTGCCAAGTGAACAGTTTTGACAATAAGAGCATAAGTGTTTGGAGGAAGGATAGGAAGATTTTTATTTATAACTAAGCGGAAATTCAACAGATGAACTAATTCCTACAGAGTTCTATTTTTTCCTCTATTTTCTCATAACAAGCTCCCCTGTGGCCTTCTGTTGGTCTATCGGATTAGCTATGAAGATGGTCATGGCATATTCACCAAGTTGCCCTGCCCCATCACATGCAAAGCAGATGGAGGAGAACAACTGTCTAAATCCTTTAGCAGCTGGAGAGATACAACACACGGTCCTCCTTTTGGTGACTCAGTATCCCATGGTCAAAGTCTTGCCATCCTGATTTAACATGTTTTCATCTTCAATAGCAATGCATAGTAACAGAAAAGATGTGAGGCTCTGAAACCACCTTCGAGGCCAAAATTCTAAAAACTGACAAATTGGTAAGTTTCCTACACTCAGACAGGCCCCTCCAAGAACTATACCTACATTACTGAGTTAACTCAGGGGAGCAGAATTTAAACTCTTAACTGAGAAAGAATTTGACCTTGATGGACTAGTGGTAGTGAATTATCTTATTATTAAAATTACCAAGAAAATAGCCTATAACCCATCACAGGGTAAGCAAAAAGCAAATCAGCAGTAGATTTTGCCAGTGCAGATATTTATTAGCTTTCAATTACAGAGATTCTGCCTTGGGTTGAATGGCCCCCAAAACTTAGTCCCCACTGTGACAGTGTAAAAGAGGGTGGGAAATCCTATTATGGTAATTGAAAGGTAGGGCTTTGAAGAGGTGATTAAATCATAGGACCATGAAGCAGTGAATGGATTAATAATGGTGGTTAGGAGCATCTTTCTGAGGCTTTAAAAAGAGAGTGAATGAGGAAGTTGGCCTCTTGCTCTCTCTGCTCCACCATTTCTGCAATGTGATACTCTGCTGTCATTGAAACCACCACCAAGACCCTCACCAGCTGTGTTCCCTGGACTTTGGACTACTCAGCCTCAGAAACTGTAAACAATAAATTTCATTTTCTTTATAAATCACTGAGTTCCATGTATTTTTTTTTTT
>NW_007728762.1:194267-196525 GCF_000696425.1 Galeopterus variegatus | reverse complement strand
GCGGGAGCGCCGCCACACTCCCAAGCGGCGCACTCTCCAGTGCGCCACCGGGCCAGCCCAGTTCCATGTATTTTATTACAAGCAACACAAATGGACTAATACAGATTCTAAATCATTATGTGATTCTGTTAATTTTTTTTTAAGTGGAAACTAGATTAGAAAGACGAAGCATCAAGAGTCTCATTCATGAAGACTCAAAATACCCCCTAAGATCATGGAACTCATACCAAGTGGCAACCCAGAGTTTTCAGAGTAATTCGCTACAGTAGACGCTAGGAATTGTGTCCCAGATTACTTTTTCCTTGGCAGTCATCCAGTTTATTTATAGAATGACATAAAAGAAAAGAAATATCCCCAGACTCCATGCTGAGTGCCATAAAGAGACATCGCCTTTTTTCTTCGAAATTAAAACACACACGCGCACATACACACATGCACACACACACACAGTCTTGTTTTCAAGATATACAACCACATCCTCCCATCTATACCCTTTACCGTCAACCCCACTGCCCTAGGACACCTTGTACCCAGGATAGGAGAAACCCAGAATCTGGTTGATAGAACATTTCACTCTGTGTTAAAACCCACATAAAGAATGGAGGTAAAGTGACTTCATTTTCTAGAAGGTCCAGGAATTGGTAGAGCTTTCTCTGCTTAAAAAGGAGTATCATTTACATGACCAGGGTACTCACTTTCTCCAACTGTAAACAAACAACTGCAACAGTAATTTCCTACATTTCTTGACCCCCTTAAAGTTACAGGATCATCTGACTAGTTCTAGCCAGTACAATGTGACCAGAAGTGGCATGTATCGCCTTTGCACTGAGGCAGTGAAAAGCCCATGTCAGAGTCTCCAGTCTCATTTCACCTGCTATAGAGTAAAGTCCCCATGACCCAGACAGTGCAAAACTAATATGGCAGAGCCTAGGTGAATGTGCGTTTCTGAGGTACTGTGTGGAGCAGATCATCGGGCTATACTACACTGGATACTCTGTATGTATTAGAAGTAAACTTTCCTTTTGTTATAAAATGATTTGGAGGTGGTATGTTATCACAGCATAGTCTAGTAGATCCTAATTTATACAAAATTCAATCCCTGCCTGGGAGTTTAGAATACGGTCTTTTGCTCTTGTCCGTTTCTCTCGGGCTCCCATCTTGGCTCTCGTTTTGCCTTTTTGATCTTATCATGCTCTGCAGTAAGTGTAGAACCTGGAAGTTCTGGTCATCCCAGGATTTCATTATCTGAACCTCTCCCTACCTTTCTACCCCAAATGCTACCTCAGTCTCAAGGAGATTAGGGGCTGAGCCAGCTGGATATTAGCTAAGTCACCAGAATGAAGTAGGGAGTTTTCAGCTTAATCAAGGGAAGTTACTGGAGTAAGGGAGGTGAAAAGAGAAAGATTTGACATCCTAGAGAAAAGGAGTAAGAGTGTTCATTCTGAAAAGGTTGTTCAGAAGTAGGATCAGAGGCAGAAGTTGGGTCCAAGTCAGAGTCTTGGAGCCAAGTGCTTCAGGATGGAAAGATGACGCCTAAGGGAAATTGAGTCATGATCAAAGATCTTGGCCAATCCCCCCTATCCCTTGTTGGTGTACATGGCTCACCTCTACTGTGCCAGCAGGTTGGTGTGCAGAGTTAATTCTGGCTGTCTTCAAGGGCCAGGTGTCTACCAACAGAGAAACACCAACCAACTCTACTGCTCTAGGGAATCTGTTAAATCCTATCACTTGTAAATGTGCTGGAAAACTTGATTTATTCCATGCTCCTTAGTACAGGGTTCCTCTTTTCCCAAGAATCCAGCAACTCACATATCTCTCAGCAGTAGACTCCAACCCTACAAGCTTAATAACTTGTTTCTTATTCTAAAAGCTTACAATCTTATTCACTTGTGTAATGCAATTTCCCCAGAATAAGCACAGAGCTAATTGAGGAACTTAATGACTAATTTTTCAAGTCAAACAAGATGTTCACATTACCTTTAACATTCAACTTTGTGATCAGATTATCTGATTCGGCTATGAAAGCAATAATCACACCTTACATCCCAAATAACATTAAAAATCAATGTGCAGCAGAAAAGTTAATTAAGATTATGAAATATTAATTATCCTTTTTGATCTTTTCACTTAAAAAATCCACTTTTTCTTCATTTACTCTATAGTCAAAGCTGAACTGTAGATGATGTTTCTCTGAATTTACAAGGCTATAACCAGTGATATTTACAAGATAAATCTTCATATCACACACTGAATATTCA
>NW_007728762.1:191575-193056 GCF_000696425.1 Galeopterus variegatus | reverse complement strand
TGGCTGTATTTAAGAACAGATTCCATTGCCCACATCTTTTATCTTTAAAAAACTGTTTTTTCACTTTGTGCACATACATTCTACTCAGCTCTGTCCATGTGATACAGCTCATTCCTGCAGTAACCGGGGGAAGCAAGAGTTTATGAAAATGTTTGAATTTCAAATCTGATATTTTACGATATTCCCACATCCCAAACCCCTTTCTTTTATCCAGAGCAGGTGCTACTGTTAGAACTGTGGAGTAGGTAGTGTGCATTTAATTTTTATCATGCTTTTCCGGTCACGTTAAGGTTTTATATGATGTCCATACGTTTGGTGGCCAGTATATTACTAAATAGAAAAATAGAGTTGAAATGGGGAAGCAAACAAGAGAGGACACCTCTTGCCCCAGATTTTACCATTGTAGGAGATTCACCTTGTCTCCTAAGAGACTTCAGGGAGTNTACAAGGCTATAACCAGTGATATTTACAAGATAAATCTTCATATCACACACTGAATATTCAATGAGAAACAACACACTGCCTGGTAGCTCCTCTATTATTGATACCCTGCATTTCTGGAGAGATTGTAAATCTTTGCATATGGACCAAATTAAGTTTGCAATTAAATGTAAAGTAAAAAATCCCTTCTATTTCAAGCCTTAGGAAGTAGTGAGAGGCAATATTGTCACCAAAGAGCTTTCTAAAATGATCCATTTTAAGCTAAGCCAAATCCTTCTGCCATGAAGAAACACTGAGTTCACCTCTAGAGAGGCTCCTACATCACTAAAATCTACCTGGCTGTATTTAAGAACAGATTCCATTGCCCACATC
This sequence comes from Galeopterus variegatus, assembly GCF_000696425.1. Taxonomy (NCBI): domain Eukaryota; kingdom Metazoa; phylum Chordata; class Mammalia; order Dermoptera; family Cynocephalidae; genus Galeopterus; species Galeopterus variegatus. The sequence continues at coordinate 192,243 of NW_007728762.1, read as the reverse complement.
TTTTATCTTTAAAAAACTGTTTTTTTCACTTTGTGCACATACATTCTACTCAGCTCTGTCCATGTGATACAGCTCATTCCTGCGGTAACTGGGGGAAGCAAGAGTTTATGAAAATGTTTGAATTTCAAATCTGATATTTTAGGATATTCCCACATCCCAAACCCCTTTCTTTTATCCAGAGCAGGTGCTACTGTTAGAACTGTGGAGTAGGTAGTGTGCATTTAATTTTTATCATGCTTTTCCGGTCACATTAAGGTTTTATATGATGTCCATACGTTTGGTGGCCAGTATATTACTAAATAGAAAAATAGAGTTGAAATGGGGAAGCAAACAAGAGAGGACACCCCTTGCCCCAGATTTTACCATTGTAGGAGATTCACCTTGTCTCCTAAGAGACTTCAGGGAGTGCTATACATACACAGGGAGGTGTGAGCACTCCACAACTAATTAAGGCAGCCAAATTTTTTTCTTGAAACCTAATTGATTGTACACATCTGTGGGGTAAAGAGTTGCATATCAGTACCTATGTGCAATATGCAATGCTCAAATCAGGATAGTTAGCATATTAAATATTACACAATATTATCATTTTTCATGGCCCTTTATTAATTCCTCCATTACCTCTCCCCACCCCTCCCCCTTTCCCACCTCTGATAACCTCATTTCTC
>NW_007728762.1:187168-190468 GCF_000696425.1 Galeopterus variegatus | reverse complement strand
AATTCCTCCATTACCTCTCCCCACCCCTCCCCCTTTCCCACCTCTGATAACCTCATTTCTCGTCTCTCTTTTTGAAAGTTCAATGTATTATTGTGATTGTTGCATCTTTCTTTCTTTTTCTATTTATTTGTTTTGGGATTCTTTGTTTTTATTTTGTTTTTTCTGCACCCACTTATGCATGAGAACACATGGTATTTCTCTTTCCGTGCCTGGCTTACTTCACTTAACATAATTTTCTCTAAGTTCATCCATGTTGCTGAAAATGGCAATATTTCATTCTTTTTATGGCAGAGTAGCATTCCATAGTGTAAATATACCACATTTTCCTTATCCGGTCATTCATCAATAGACATTAAGGTTGGTTCCATCTCTTGGCTATTGTAAATAGAGCTGCAATAACATGGGAATGCAGGTATCTCTTAGACATGATGAGTTCTATTCCTTTGGGTATATACTCAGCAGTGGGATTGCTGGATTGCGTGGCAATTCTATCTGTAGATGTTTGAGGAACTTCCATACCATTTTCCATAATGACTACACCAACTGACAGTCACACACAGTGCAGAAGGGTTCCCCTTTCTCGGCATCCTCAACAGCATTTGATATTCTCTGTCTTCTTGATAATAGCCAGTCTAACTAGGGTGAGATGATATCTCAATATGGTTCTGATTTGCATTTCCCTGATGCTTAGTGATGTTAAGCATTTTTTCATAAGTCTGTTGTCCATTTGTATATTTTCCTTTGAGAAATGCCTATTCAACTCCTCTGCCCATTTTTTAATCAGATTATTTGTTTTTGTTTTTGTTTTACTGTCAAGTTATTTGAGTTCCTTGTATAGTCTGGATATTAATCCCCTGACAAATGCACTGACATGATGTCAGATCCCCCTGTCAGTTTGAATGTCAGTCATATTTTGATGGGGATTGCACTGAATCCCTAGATTGCTTTGAGTAGTATGGAGCCTGGGAAATCCAAGGTCCAGGGAACACATCTGCTGTGGGCCTTGAGGGTGAGAACTCTCTACAGGATCCTGTGGCAATGTAGGGTATCACACAGTGTGAAGAGCTCTCTCTCTCTCNGGGAAATCCAAGGTCCAGGGAACACATCTGCTGTGGGCCTTGAGGGTGAGAACTCTCTACAGGATCCTGTGGCAATGTAGGGTATCACACAGTGTGAAGAGCTCTCTCTCTCTCATGTACTCCTTATAAAGCCACCAGTCCACGCCTGTGATAACTCATTACTCTATGAATGGATTAATCCATTCATGATGGCACAGTCTTCATGATCCAGTTACTTCTCAAAAACCCCACCTTTCAAACATAATCAGATTTTCCACCCTCTTCACACTTTCACAGTGGAGATCAAGTCTCCAACACATGAACTTTTGAGGGACACATCTGACCTATATAGCACTTGCTCTCCTTATAAAGCCACCAGTCTACTCCATGATAACCCATTAAAAGCCATTAACCCATTTCTCCATGAATGGATTAACCCATTCATGAAGGCACAGTCCTCATGATCCAATCACCTCTGAGGGCCCCCTTTCAGATACCATAATCAGATTTCTCACCCTCCTAACACTATGACAATGGAGAACAAGTTTACAAGATATGAACTTTTGGGGGACACATTCAACCAGTAACAGAGCCCAAGCATGAATAGCATTGCTAAGGTTAACCTGAGGGAGTGGGATCATACTCCCCAAAAGTTGCAATAGGAAGAGCAGGGTTCTGTTACCTTCCCTTCACATTCAGGGACCATCAACTGTGAGTGGGCAGTGCAGCGCTGAACTCCATGAGCAACACCATTTAGTGATCAGAAGCATCATCTATTGTGTTTATTGACCCCCGTGATACTCCACAAGGGCATAGAAGCTGGAGCAAATTTTTTTTGGACCATGGAAGCTCCTAGAGCTATGCTATCCAATATGGTAGTAGCTATTTAAATTTAAATCAAAATTAATTTAAATTAAATAGAATTAAAATTCCAGTTTCTCAGCTGCCCTAGTACATTTCGAGTACTCAACAGCCACATGTGGCTACCATCATAGAAGAAAGTTCTAATGGATAGTGCCTCCCTAGAGTTACTGGACAGTTCAGGAAGAGGTAGAAATCTCAAGAATGATATACTAAACTCCTGATAATAAGGGATAAGAGGCCTTGAGAAAGCCATTTTAAAAATAAAAAGATGTGCCTTTATTTGCACCCTGAGTTAATGACAAGTTCATATTAGTGACAGAATTACAGAAGTTACAGAATTACAGAATTACTGCAAGGGAGTTTAGAAATTATATAGGTCAACCTCTGACCTAACATACCAGCTATCACGAAAATAAGATGAACATACCTGTAACTGCTGGAGGAAGAATGCATAAATGCCAAGGAAACTATAAAATCCGTATTGTAATTAAAGTGGAAGAGATTAATTTTAGCTGGGGCTAATGAAGGTAAGCTTCAGGGAGGAGGTGACATCTTCAATAAGCTTTTAAGTATATGTAGTACTTCAATAAGTGGAAAAGTGAGAGGACAAGGGCACTCAGTTTGAAGACATAGGCAAAAAAGCAGGAGCCATGTTCAAGAAAAGTTACTAGTCCTGTCTCCGTAGTGGACAATAAAGATGGACCAGTGGGTTGGGCTATTTGAAGAACTGAGAGAGTCAAATGGACATTCCTTCTAGCACAAAGCCAGACCTAAAGACGCTTTCTGGAGAGATCAAATCATTTTTCCCCATTATCCTTCCTTAGCCATCTATTGCTAGGACTACAAAAAGCAATTTATCATCATGAGACCTGCCCCAAGTGCTCTAATTATCTAAGTCCTCAGGTTCAGCCCTGTCTAAAATTCTGAAGGTCTTGAGGATAATTCTTTTTTTACATAATATTTTATTTTATTTTATTTTTAAACTTATTGAAACATAATTCTTGTACATATCTGTGTGGTATAGCTTTGAATATCCATACCTGTGTGCAATATATGATGCTCAAATTGCAATAATTAATATATTCAACATAACCATGTTTTGTGCTCCTTTACTAATTTCTCACTAACCTCCCACTCCCTCTTTCCTACCTCTGGTGGCCTCAGTTCTGTTCTCTCTTTTTGAAAGTTCAGTGAATTATTGTGATTGCTGTTTCTTTCTTTCCTTGATTTGTCTATTTATTTATTTATTTATTTATTTATTTATTGGCTCACTTATGAGTGAGGACATGCGGTGTTTCTCTTTCTGTTCCTGGCTTTTTTCACTTAACATAATTTTCTCTAAGTTCATCTATGTTACTGCAAATGGCAGAATTTTATT
>NW_007728762.1:185680-186429 GCF_000696425.1 Galeopterus variegatus | reverse complement strand
CCTTCGACATGATGATTTCCATTCCTTTGGGTATATACCCAGCAGTGGGATGGCTGGACCATATGGCAGTTCTATCTAGTTGTTTGATTAACCTCCAAAATGTTTTCCATAATGGCTGCACTAATTTACAGTCCCACCAACAGTGCAGAAGTGCTCCCCTTTCTCCACATCTTAAGGCTAATTCTGAGTAACTGCATGACATTGGTGCCTCTGCTCCTCCATTGCTACAGAGTGAGCAGAACAGGCCCTTGCTCCTGTGGTGTGATTTCAGAAGGAGCATACTCTGCTATAAGGCTCTGCTGCCATCCCCACTCCAAACCTTATCAAATGGCAAATGAAAAAAATCCAGCTCTGAATAGCTTAAGCCTAAAGGTGATTCTTTGGTGGGATTCTGGGGTAGCTCATGGAATGATAGAAAGAGCTTATCACTCAAGCCATGAACAGGAGAGGGAGGGCAGCGCTGAAGATTTACGAGGACACAGGGACTTGCACATGCCTGGCTTTTTCTGCCCCATGGTTGTGTTGTTCTCCTGCTGTGTTCCTAATTCAAAGTGGACATGGAACCACAGCTGCAAACTCACATCCTTGCAGAGACAGCAACTCCCATTCAAGAACTTACAAAGAAGAGCTCATGGGCCCTCTCTGGCCCCATTGCTGTGGCTAGAAACTAGGGACATATGAAAGAACAGGAGTCCTCATTTACACCACATGACCAGGGACAGAAGCAGAGCAGCAGTTTCATCCCAAAA
>NW_007728762.1:183268-184941 GCF_000696425.1 Galeopterus variegatus | reverse complement strand
GGAGTCCTCATTTACACCACATGACCAGGGACAGAAGCAGAGCAGCAGTTTCATCCCAAAACTGGAGGCAAGAAGAGGAAGACAGAACTTAACTCAGACGTGATCAATGGGAGAAATCATTTGGTCAGCCACTCCAGTTGGAATACAAGGTACAGGGAACACCAAGAACAGACTTTTGAGGAGAAGGGGGAAAAATAGATGTTTGCAAAAGGATCCCCTGTGCTAGGACTCACTGTGCCAGACTACTATTCCAAGATATATAGAAAGCCTGATGTTAGACAAACCATATCCTTCCTCTACTCAACTCCAGTCATAGAACACTAAAGCTGCAGTGAAGAGTACAGGACAATTGCCCCCAATTTGCCAAACTCACACATAAAATCCAAAGCTCAGAACTATTCTGCAAGAACCATACTGCCGTCATCCAAAGCCAAGCCAAGCCCCACTTCTCATCCTTGTCTAGCTTCAGGATATTTTTCAGGCATACTATGAATCTTTCATTAAAGAATTATGTTTTCTAGGATTTGAGTAATAAAAAAAATGCTAAAATTATCAGTGTGATGGATGACAATGTATTTTAAGACACACATATGCCAAAACTAAGGGTGACCCAAAAATGGGAAATCACCTCCAGGAGATAGACTTCTCAGCATGGCTAGAGATAGGCATCCAAATCACGTGTGGTATCTTGTGATGGCTGTTTACCACACAGAGCCAGAGGCAATACTGACCTTTCTGTGATGTCCACAATAGTTTACCACATTCACTCAGACACAAATGCATCCCTGCAGAGAGAATAAAACTTTCAAATTCCTTTGGAGAAAAGCGCCCTCTTCAGATGAATTTGTAGCTTTGGAGGGTGCCCATTAAATGAGCAGCCACTTCACAGTCATTTTGTGGGTCAGATGGAAAAAAATCACCCCTAGCTTTATAGAGACAAAGGGTCCCATCTACAGATTGCTCACAGCCTATGAGAGCTTTGAATGTCATTGCCAACTGCCAGCCATATGATGGTTCCACACTGGCCAAATCCAATTGAAAATCTGGAATAAACTATGTAGAAAGTAAAAGTAAATGCTTTATTTGCCCCCAAAGCCAACTTCCTTCCTGACTTCTAAATTGTTCTCAAAAAATCACCATTCTCCCTGTCTCCCAGCCTTTAAACCCTGTCTTCCGGTGTCTTCTTTCTCAGCCCCTGCACATAGTCACAAAGCCTGGTGGCTCTTCATCCTGGGAAGTTCCTTGCCATCCTTTTTTTCTCATGTCCAGTGGCACACCATGACCTGAGAACCTAATCTGGCCCACCACCTATTTTTAGGTAAATAAAAGTTTTAGTGGAACACAGCCACACTCATTCATTTCCATACTGTCTATGGCTGTTTTCATCTACAACATCAGAGTTAACAGGTTGAGACAGTTTGCCCCTCAAAGCCTGAAATATTTACTATCTGGCACTTACAGAAAGCATTTGCCAATTCCCATCCCATACTATTGCAACAGGTCTGCCTGGCCCTAATTTCCTTTCGGTTCTCCCAACTTTTTAAAATATCCCCTACTCAAAGCACTTTACTGACTTACCAATGGAGCTTATTAGACACACACACGAACATGCACATGCACATGCACACACTGTTTAGAACTTGTAAAAGGCTTCTCACTGCACTTAGGACAAA
>NW_007728762.1:179300-182979 GCF_000696425.1 Galeopterus variegatus | reverse complement strand
AGTTTGCCCCTCAAAGCCTGAAATATTTACTATCTGGCACTTACAGAAAGCATTTGCCAATGCCTGTCCCATACTATTGCAACAGGTCTGCCTGGCCCTAATTTCCTTTCGGTTCTCCCAACTTTTTAAAATATCCCCTACTCAAAGCACTTTACTGACTTACCAATGGAGCTTATCAGACACACACACGAACATGCACATGCACACACTGTTTAGAACTTGTAAAAGGCTTCTCACTGCACTTAGGACAAATTCCCCTGACCCTGGTTCCTCTCAGTTGGGCCCAGGTCACCTCTCCAGCTTCTGTCACTGCCTCCCTTCTCACTCACCATACTCCAGCCTCACTGGCCTTTCTCATTTCATTCAGGCACCAACGCTTCCCACTCCAGGGCCTCATGACTACTGTCACCTCTTCACACAATGCTCTTCCCCATCCACCTTCATCTGGACGCCTCTCATCCTTCAGGTCTCTGCTTCAGTGTCACCTCCTCACAGATGACTCCACCTTCTAAAGAAGATTTCTTTCACTCTGTTTCCTCCTAGCACCCTGTTCTTTCCATTTGTAGGGAGAAATTAAGTGTGAATTTGTTTCCTTACTGGATTGCTGTCCGTCTCATTAATCATAATCACTCTAAGAGGCCAAGGATTGTGTCCCTTTTATTTGTCACTCCAATCCAGCACCTGTTAAATAGTGAACACTCAAGACACATTTTTATGAATGAATGATCTTCCATTCATTCACAAATAACCTTCCCCCTTTGGCCTTGCACCATCTGGCTCTATTCCGTGTTCCAGTCCTAGTCACATGCCTCACTCCAGGTAAAATGAGGTAACTATCATTTCCCAAATACACATATTCACAAATAACCTTCCCCCTTTGGCCTTGCACCATCTGGCTCTATTCCGTGTTGCAGTCCTAGTCACATGCCTCACTCCAGGTAAAATGAGGTAACTATCATTTCCCAAATACACACAGCACTTTTTCACCTGTGAACTTTCCTTGTCCTTCCCCAATATCACCTCCTATACCATTTTTGCTTAAAAAAATATTTCTCTTCCAGGTTTAATTCAAACAATTATTCTAGGAAACTGGTATAATGAAAATAGTTTGAATAGTGTAAAAGCAAAGACATATGTCATAAAGATGCTTCCTAGAACAGTCTTTAGTATAATTTGATTCCCTCCTGCCAAAATACAACTCAATAAAATCCAAGTCTGATTTTCTGATACGCTTAATTGAGGGACAAATTTTAGAGTATGGATGGATGGATTACATAGTCTTCAGGTTGTTTTGCGTTAATGTTATTTTTCTCAGCTCCAGTTCTGAAAGTAATTTAGTACCAAGGAGTACTGACAGGTACCCCTATTCTATATTTCACTTAAATAGAGCTGGGAATAGGATTGATAACTATGCATGAAGTCTGAAGAGCCCAACCAGGATTCATGCCCATAAAGAAAGCCAACTCACTTCCTTTCAGTGATGAGTGTATCCTCATATTAATTATAGTGAGGCACTGTAACTAGGATAAAGCAACCTGTCTACTAAGAGCATTTCTAGTTCATAATAATAAAACCTTATCATTTGCACAAAAGAGAAAGTTTCAGTGTCTATTGCCTGTTGCTTGAGAGTCTATTTCCAGTCTATTGGAAGAGATAGCAACATAGTCCAAAAAAAAGTCAAAAAGGAGTGAGGCACATCTCTGTTGTGTGTGCACCAGTCCCCTCCTTTGTTTTATACATAATAGATGTAGCCTCAGATTGCAACTGCTTCTGAACTGTTTACTCATAATAAGTTTATTACTGACAAGAACCCCTAGAATTTTTTTAATGTTGCTGCTAATCCACATCTTTCTGTTACTTAGTTATGCAGCAGTTATTTTAGGACTTAACTACAAGAATATATACACACAGATACACACACACTCAAACTTTATTCTCCCTTGTAGCTTTATGTCAAGTGCGAATTTTATAGGTTTAGGCTCCATGGCTTTATTCAAGTCATGTATGACTGTATGAAACCCAGCAATGGCCAAGACAGCTTCCGAACAGTTCTAGTTCTTCAGTGGACATTTATTGTCAATCAGTTCCTTAAACAAGGTGTTTTTGCTTGCGTCCAGTTCTTCAACATGAAAACATTGAGCAAATAATAATGAGCTCCCACTATGTATGGGCTACTTGTTAGATACTACAAAGTCACTAATTAAGAAGGAAAAAAAATCCTATTTCTAACTTCATGAAGCTTATAATGTGGCCACATGATACTTAAAAGAAGTAACATTTACTGAATTAGGCACTATTCTATTTTATGCCTACTGTGTCATTTAATCCTTAAAAAAAATAAATAAACAACCAACCAAACAAACAAACAAAAGCCCTGAGGAAGCTACTATTTACTTATAGAGACAGAAGTGAAGTTTAAAAAAGGAACTCAGTTTTCCCATCCCTGGCTTTCCATCCCTTCACCATGGCCCACAGTACCCTTATGCAAGTTCGCTCAGAAGCTGGGGTGTTCTGTGTCTGTGCCAGGAGACCTGACCCCCCTTAGGTCCTCTGGAGGCTAAGCAGTTGAGCAGCTTGGCTCTCAGACTCCAGACCAGATGGCTTGAGTGTAAATTGCAGCCCTTATTCCATTTTCTTGAATACATGAGAGTTAAACAAATGACTTCACCTCTCTACATCTGAGGTGCCTTATATTTAAATAAGGTAGTGCCTAAAACCATAAAGTTACTGTATAGATTAAATGAGATAATGCAGGTAAAACATTGAATGCAAGAAGCAGTAGCTGTTACTACTCGACATGGGTTTTTCCAGTCTGGACTTCCATTTCCCTTTCATCAATGTTTCTTCTATGCTTTTCAATCCGAGGATCATTCTTTGTTGCAAAAAATGGAGATAAACAAAGGTGGAGCAGCTCTGACTTTGGGTATTACTGGTCAGCACACAAGAATTGCTTCAAGTAAGCAGGTCTATTTCTCCCCTGGGGGACTTACTCTAAACATAATTTTATAGTTTTTGTTGCTCTGCGCATTTCTTACAAGCTCATAAAAATTAAAGACTATATAATACTGTTCTCACAGGCTTTGCTTCTCACACTAAATGCTCCTTCCTATCTTTTGTAGTGTTCATTAGAAACCAGAGCTCATCAGAGAGCACCCTGTGTAGCCACCCTGGTTTCCCTAAGTACCATTTAATTATCCTTCATCGGGGGTATTTGCAATTGTAGAGTCAGAGCACCGTGGTTTTGAGAGCTCCTGTCCCTTGTGCATTGTGTTCCCTCCAGGTGCCTGCTTTTCTCTGAACTCCACACCCCAGTGTCTTGCCTCACCAGGCCCAGATTTCCTGCCTGGATATCGCTGCCTCTAGGATACTACGGTCACTTCTCACAAGGTTCTTCTCACTCCTGCTCAGCCTCTCTTGGTTAGAATTAGATCTAATACAGCAATTCTGCTGGTTACTTTCTAAATAATCAGTGCCATACCAGCTAATCAGAAAAACCTTGTTTGTGTGAAGGTGTTTGTGGAGACTTACAGTACAAATGAGTAAGCACCACTCTCCACTCAAAGGAGCAGCTCTGATGATAAGATTTCCTAAAGGTCTGTCTAGCCAGCAAGAGAGAGGTTGTGTTTGCCCTGGATAATTTCTTGGCATTCATTAAATCATAATGTTTAGCTAAGTGGCC
>NW_007728762.1:163013-178611 GCF_000696425.1 Galeopterus variegatus | reverse complement strand
TTTATCAAAAACAGATAAATAAAAGGAACTTTATATTAAGCATGCACCTAGAATATTCATTAGTTTTCTAAAATCAATGTTTTTTAAAAATTTTAAACAATCAATTGTTTTTTTAAATAATTAATTAGGTTCTACATATAAGGTGTCATAAGTAATTAGAATGTTTTTATAGACACACATCAGATTGTGGTATGTTGGACTTGAGTGCTACCCTTCAAAATGATGAATCTTTGAGATTATAGCTGATCTAAATGATTCTGTCACCTTGCTATTTTAAAACCATTTTCTAGAAAATACTCCCAGGGTCAGTTTCTGGCTGACATGAGAAAAGAGTCTCAAGACCTCCTTTCTGACAATCCCTCCCCTGAAAATCCCTTTCTTGATAATCCTCATATTCAAGAGAGCTTGCCTCACACATACCCCCACCCCCACCCCTGGAAAGGCTATTTCCAAATAGTCTATACTCAATAAAATTTGGCCATCCACTTTTAAGTACTTTGGAAAGAACAGAGCTCAGTGACTTATTACCATATTTTCAGCCCATGTATGCATGTATGTATGTCTCTGTTGGCTGCTTTTGCCATGGTGAGTAGAGTATGGCCCATACTGTAGGAAGATTTATTCAGGTATACCAGCAAGAAAAGGAGCCGGTAACTAAACAAGATGGGTAAGGACTCTACCACCAGGACATATGAGCCCTTAACAAATCTGGATTTACCTTCTGAGGAAAGTAAGGTGACCAAATATCTCACTGGTCTCAGGTCACGAAAAATCAGCTCCTGCTTCAAGCCTGGCAGTGAGTTGGAAACCTTACTCCTACCCATTTAGGGTCCAACATTGGTCTTACTGTCCTTAGTCTAGATGCAGAGCTCTTGGGACAGGACTAGCTACCTTATAGCTTTGGAGCAAGAAAGAACCATTCCTCAACTCTTATCTGAATGAATTTTTGTTCCCCTACTGGAAGGGAAGCCCTGTCCTAAACTGTTCCTCTGTACAATCCAGCCCTGGTTCTTCACCCATTGCCAGCCCACCCCTTCAATGCACTGAGGGGATGCCCAAATGTGTAACACTCACCCCAAATCTGACTGGACTGTCCTCCCTGTTCTCATCTCCTCACGCGTTGAGCTCCATGGCCTTCACACTGCATCTCCCAAAATCCACCCCAAGCCCTGTTTATTACAGTGACCTTCCTTCTCCACTGATGTTAGATTCCATAAATTCCTGTGTCTGAGCTCCCTGGCTTCTCCAGGTAAGAGATGGGCCATGACAGCCTCTTCCTCACCCTTTCTAATTCCCTGATCTCTGCCAGGAGAAAGATCAACATCTGGTTTTAACCCCCTCATATCTTACAACCAAGATCCTGAAGAGTAGAGATCATCAGTGAGTTTGGATTATGCTCTAAAACCACTGGGCTGAGTGAACCCTGAAGAGAGTTGCAAGACCTTCTAGACTTCTAGTTACATGAGCAATTAAGTTTCTTAGTTGCTCAAAAGCTCTGCTAGTTTATGGGCACAGCTCAGTGACTGCCTAAGAATATGAGTGTGCATATTTCAGTTAAGTTGTGGGGGAACTAGGCCATCTAACTCCAGGTTAGGTTTCCTTGGGCAAATCTTTACTGACTGAATAACTTTCATCTTAACCTTTAATATGTTTTCTCCACAGCCTAAAAACTATCTCTCATGAGACCTTGCAGACTAGGATGACAATGATAATTCAATCAATAGCCTATATTTCTACAGTACTGTTTAAGTTTTTCCTTTTCCTAATCTTTATTGGATGTTTACTATGTGCTGGTCCCTGTTCCAAGTTCTTTTCTTGTATAAACATATTTAATCCCTAAAACAACCCTATGGAGTTGGTGTGATTATTATCTCCATTTTGCAGAAGAAAAGATTGTCAATCATCATTACATATGCTACAAAGCAGAGAGAACAAGTATTCATCTCTAGAATTCATCCACACAAGTTCATGAATCAACATCTGGCCTCTTGGGTTCATAAAGAGGCCTCAGGCTTACTGCAGTGGCCCAGACAAGTCTTTTTACAGGAGCTAAGGAGCCAGGAAGGTGTTTGGCCTGTGGAGGGACACTATCACGAAACTTCACTCAGAAATATCAAACCCAAACTTTTAGTTGTTTAATCAGTAACACATGGGTAAAAGCCAGCTCTCAAACAGACTTAGGATCACAGAAGAGAAATGATCTAGAGATGCGTATAACATCTGAGATGGGCTTCCAATAGTGTGATCAACTGTCCCAGTTTGCCTGGGATCGAAGGGTTTCCCAGCATACGGACTTTCATTGCTAACACCAGAAAGGTATCAGGAAAACTGGGATGAATTAATGACTCTATCTCCTAAAGAAGCTAAGTTCTACTTAGAACTACCAGAAATTCCAGGGGTCTCCTGATTAACTCAAAGTTCACAAGACTCCTGGTTTCGTTGTCTTCCGTCTCCCCTCAAGACTCAAACAGGGGTTTGTGTACATCAAGGTCTATAACATTTGAGGGTTTTCCCAGTTGGTTTTAGTACAAAATAAGGAAAGCCCTGCTTCACACAACAGTGGTAAACTTGTAGAATAAAAAAACAAAAATTGTTTAAATGAACTAGTGAAATTCAGATCTCTAAAAGACTGGGAACATTAAAATGGTTGTAAAGGAAGGAAGCAATATCCCCCTATGAGTGTCCCTCGGGCCTCTATTAGACAAAAAAAAAAAATGGTAGCCAAGGTAGACCATGGGTCTGGGTCAGTGTAGCAATTCTTATACACAGAAATTCCTATGGGTGTTTTCAGGAGAAAATAATGAAAAAATAACCTTGACTAAAATAAATACAAAGGAAACCAATTTGGTTTTATTTATCCTTCTTTCCATTTTCCAAATTTAAAATACTTGCACTATGGGTGTTTTCAGGAGAAAATAATGAAAAAATAACCTTGACTAAAATAAATACAAAGGAAACCAATTTGGTTTTATTTATCCTTCTTTCCATTTTCCAAATTTAAAATACTTGCAAGAACCAAGAAGAAAGATAATAACTCTACTCCCTGATTTTCTTATCTCCTTCTTGTACTTGACTCATTAGATTTCAAATAATAAGTCTTCCTAAGTTTGGGTAGGCACATAAAATCCTGTAGAAGAAGGGAGCCACCAAGGATTTGCCTCCTGGAGAGCCAGACCCAATTCCTTAGTAATGCCTACAACCCAAGTCCCACCCAGATGCAGTTTCAGACAATTGTCCTGGATCCTGTGCATTTCTGCATTTAATCCCTGCCTTTAGCCCCTAAAGACATGAGTTTTAAACATTCTTCCTTCATCAAGATTTTAGATACAGACTATCTTGGCTTGTCTTTTGTGTTCATGGGTTCCCCCATGGGCACTGATAGGAACTCATAGCCCTAGCCTTGACCCCACAAAACCTAATCCACTTCCCAGTTACTTAGCTGGGTAATATTGCCTTCTCCTCCGGGGAGTAAGGCCTGATATTTAGGAGATCTAGAATCAGGTACTAACTGTTCAATCCCTTGGGCCTCAGCTTTTCCAGATTAAAATAGGGATAATTCCTGACCTTGTCCACCTCCTAGGGTATTTTGACTCCTCAGAAAAACTTTATAATCCCATGAGAAAGACTATTGTGATCCTAAGAACCTCTTTCTATACAACATTGCCCTTGACTATGTTTAAAAATAGGCCCCATGATTTCAAACTCAAAAAACAACCACAGGCAATGCTGGCCCAGGCAAGCAAAGCAATTAGAATAATTTAGATAAATACACTGAGCTATCAAAAAAAAAAAAAAAATACTGTCTAAAACTGCTTCCCAGACTTCAGTTGTATTCAAGTTTGCAGCCTAAATCCATTAGGAACCCACCAATCACCCCATTTGGTATAATAAAATGATGACCATCATTGTTCCTCTGAGAGAAGACACAGGTAGAGACATCAATGTCTAGAAAATTGCTAAACAGGATTAACAGAAATGATATGGACAATTCTAGTTTTCTAATATCAGTGAAACCTTGTCTCCTGCTCAGCATTTTCCCCAGAAGCATCTGAGTCAGCCCTTTGGTACACTAATATTTGTTCTGGTTTTGTTCTAGTGCTTAGATTCCGAGGTTCAGAATCTGAGTGCTTTCCAGTGGGAAAGGTCCTCATCTGAGCAAAGAGACAAGCTTTCTGATTAAATACTCTTTACAACCTCTAGTGCCTCTTTCCTTTACTCTGCNACCTTGTCTCCTGCTCAGCATTTTCCCCAGAAGCATCTGAGTCAGCCCTTTGGTACACTAATATTTGTTCTGGTTTTGTTCTAGTGCTTAGATTCCGAGGTTCAGAATCTGAGTGCTTTCCAGTGGGAAAGGTCCTCATCTGAGCAATGAGACAAGCTTTCTGATTAAATACTCTTTACAACCTCTAGTGCCTCTTTCCTTTACTCTGCTTCCCTTATTTTATTTATATATCTCTGGGATAAAACTCATTTAACCTTTTTGAATAAAGTACATCTGCTTAACCTGCCACAAAGAAACTTCCACTGCCCTATTTATTTTAATAGCCATGTGATCTACTATCGAACAGTGAATGACAGAGATTAAGGAGAGGAAATCTCTCCCTGGTAGTGCTTTATCCATTAAACATGTGTGAATATGTGAGGATCTCACCTTTCCTTGTGCCGGATGACTAATTGAGTTTGAGACAGTGGCTGTCAAATGCTGGAAAAGGCATGATTTACGCTAAGGATATTTTTAGTCTCTGACATTCCCAGCTTCAGAGGGAATAAAAGAAGTCGTTACTGTATCAAGATTGTGACAACAGGCAGTTTCTAACAATGGAATTACCCTCCTACAACCAGTCAGTCTATTAACTTAAAGCATCGAGTTTCCATCTTTGCTTTCACCTCCTCTTCCTGGATGGACGATCCTGCAGATTTTCATTTGCATTTATTTCAGCAGCAACATTTATTCCATTTCCAGTTATTCTTCCCTGAGATCTTATTGACGCTGCCACTGTGAACTATGGAACTAAGATAGCTTCAGTGAAGAACCAGCTGCTGTGCACGGCCCACTGTTCAGATGATGTATGCCCCAGCCTGGTCTGCTCTGAGACAGCAGCTCGGGAACATTCTGGTTACCCTTGGAGGAAACTCATTTCCAGCCCATAACCTGATTACCATTGCTCTCACTTGGGACTGCAAAATGGCAGTAGGTGAACAGAAAATTCAGGCTGATGTGTGTAAACTGGGTTTGTCATACTGCTCTCTTGAACACACAAACAAACAAAAAGGACAGATGGGTGAAGTTGAGGAGATGGGGCAGATTTTTAATTGTTTTAACAAACACAGGGTGCACAAGTCAGAACCGAAACTATGTCAACCTATAAGCCTTAGAAATAGCAATGACATTTAAACTCTGGATTCTAGTGACTATGTATTTGCACCCTGGCATGGATCCCAGTGCAGAGATGTCTGACTTTTTGTGACATGCTTCTGCTTCTCCTGGGAGTTGTTTCTCAGGCGTCCAAGAACGTTATCACCATTTCGCCATCTTCAATTTCCTCCAAGCTCCCTGGCTCTCCTGCCATCAGTCCTGTGCCAGTAACACTGACAGAGCTCTCTCTAGCCAGCCCACTCTCCCTCCAGCTCCTCAGATTGGTCCTGAGAACACAAGTCTCTCCAGTCCCCACCTTAGCTGTTACTCACAGTGCAGAACACTGACTCATACAAGGGGTGTTTTTTACATGTTGTTAGAAGGGTCTTCAGTAATGTGCATGGAAATGGAAGAAAAATACCTCCAAGGGTTTAGATCTCCAGGAGCGAGGAACTCAAAAGAGAGGTATTTGCATCTCAGGGCAACAGTGGGTAAAAGTTTTCATTTTACTTCCCTTCTCTGTCTTGTTCTGTCCCTCCTGTCCCCCATCAGGTGTCCAATGTCTTCAAGCTGCCTCCACAATCCTGTAGCCCCTCTCAANACCTTGTCTCCTGCTCAGCATTTTCCCCAGAAGCATCTGAGTCAGCCCTTTGGTACACTAATATTTGTTCTGGTTTTGTTCTAGTGCTTAGATTCCGAGGTTCAGAATCTGAGTGCTTTCCAGTGGGAAAGGTCCTCATCTGAGCAATGAGACAAGCTTTCTGATTAAATACTCTTTACAACCTCTAGTGCCTCTTTCCTTTACTCTGCTTCCCTTATTTTATTTATATATCTCTGGGATAAAACTCATTTAACCTTTTTGAATAAAGTACATCTGCTTAACCTGCCACAAAGAAACTTCCACTGCCCTATTTATTTTAATAGCCATGTGATCTACTATCGAACAGTGAATGACAGAGATTAAGGAGAGGAAATCTCTCCCTGGTAGTGCTTTATCCATTAAACATGTGTGAATATGTGAGGATCTCACCTTTCCTTGTGCCGGATGACTAATTGAGTTTGAGACAGTGGCTGTCAAATGCTGGAAAAGGCATGATTTACGCTAAGGATATTTTTAGTCTCTGACATTCCCAGCTTCAGAGGGAATAAAAGAAGTCGTTACTGTATCAAGATTGTGACAACAGGCAGTTTCTAACAATGGAATTACCCTCCTACAACCAGTCAGTCTATTAACTTAAAGCATTGAGTTTCCATCTTTGCTTTCACCTCCTCTTCCTGGATGGACGATCCTGCAGATTTTCATTTGCATTTATTTCAGCAGCAACATTTATTCCATTTCCAGTTATTCTTCCCTGAGATCTTATTGACGCTGCCACTGTGAACTATGGAACTAAGATAGCTTCAGTGAAGAACCAGCTGCTGTGCACGGCCCACTGTTCAGATGATGTATGCCCCAGCCTGGTCTGCTCTGAGACAGCAGCTCGGGAACATTCTGGTTACCCTTGGAGGAAACTCATTTCCAGCCCATAACCTGATTACCATTGCTCTCACTTGGGACTGCAAAATGGCAGTAGGTGAACAGAAAATTCAGGCTGATGTGTGTAAACTGGGTTTGTCATACTGCTCTCTTGAACACACAAACAAACAAAAAGGACAGATGGGTGAAGTTGAGGAGATGGGGCAGATTTTTAATTGTTTTAACAAACACAGGGTGCACAAGCCAGAACCAAAACTATGTCAACATATAAGCCTTAGAAATAGCAATGACATTTAAATTCTGGATTCTAGTGACTATGTATTTGCACCCTGGCGTGGATCCCAGTGCAGAGATGTCTGACTTTTTGTGACATGCTTCTGCTTCTCCTGGGAGTTGTTTCTCAGGCGTCCAGGAACGTTATCACTATTTCGCCATCTTCAATTTCCTCCAAGCTCCCTGGCTCTCCTGCCATCAGTCCTGTGCCAGTAACACTGACAGAGCTCTCTCTAGCCAGCCCACTCTCCCTCCAGCTCCTCAGATTGGTCCTGAGAACACAAGTCTCTCCAGTCCCCACCTTAGCTGTTACTCACAGTGCAGAACACTGACTCTTACAAGGGGTGTTTTTTACATGTTGTTAGAGGGGGCTTCAGTAATGTGCATGGAAATGGAAGCAAAATACCTACAAGGGTTTAGATCTCCAGGAGCGAGGAACTCAAAAGGGAGGTATTTGCATCTCAGGGCAACAGTGGGTAAAAGTTTTCATTTTACTTCCCTTCTCTGTCTTGTTCTGCCCCTCTTGTCCCCCATCAGGTGTCCAATGTCTTCAAGCTGCCTCCACAATCCTGTAGCCCCTCTCAAGATTGTCTGCTTCCCTATGAAAGGCCTTGTTCTTTTCTCTTTCCCCAACAACCCTGCTCAGAACATCCATCAGCAAGAAGCATGCAGAAATCAGGCTGTGGTTCTCAGCTGTAAGAGATAGAAACTCAACTCAAACACATAAGGAACTTCCGTAGATGGGAAGTTCAGAGACTAACTCCAAAAATAAGTGGATCCAGGGGATTAGACAATGTCCTCAGAAAACTGTTCCTATTTCTGAGCTTTGCCTTTTTGTTGTTGGCTTCATTTTAAGGAGCATCCCTACGTAATAGCAAAGAGAGCCACAAGCAGCTCTAGGTTTGCCTCATCCTTGTGGTCACAGTGAGAACAGAGCATCTATTTTCCCAGAAATTCAAATAAAGATCCCATGGAGATCTGTGATTGGCCTAGCTTAACCACGTATTATCCTGAGCCGTTTGCTATGACCAGATGGATTGTGTATTCTGATTAGTCAGGCTTGGGTCATATATTTACCCTAAAATACCTGGGATGGGATCCGCACTAGAAACAGGGGTTCTATTACCAGAAGGAGGTAGGTCAAGAGGCATGATGGGCAAACACAACTATAGCTATGATAACTGTCCACTGTACTAATTAAAATGCCTCAGCCCAGATAAATAGGTTCATAATGGAGAAATTTCCAGTATTAATAACAGGATAGTAGAAATCAGGGCCTTTTAGACCCATTCTAATCATGTTTCCTGCATGTATTTATTTATCACAACCATATTTAACTCCCTCAAAATGTAATTATAAGTGTAATGCGTGGTATATTTGTATTGGAATTGCCCCTGCTCAGGCATCATTCTCTAAAGCAATGCTATTCAAATTTGTTTTTAAGCACCAGGACTTCCTTCAAATAAAATTGTATGTCAAACTCCAATATATAAAATATATAAAAGAGAGCTGCTCTATTGACAGCTGGAGTTGGAGGCTGTGAAGAGTAGAGGGGCAGACACAGATATGGGGGCCCAGCCTGCTCCCACTTGGTGGTCCCTGGGGTATATCCGTGGAACCCCTAGGGCCCTGACAGAACAGTTTGAAAACAATAGATCTGACTGCTCTGGTCACCAGCTCTTGACTATTAATGTTAGTTAAGCTTACCTAATTCAGTTTTCTTACCATAACCAGATGTGAAGAAGCTCATTTAAAATAATAATAATAAATGCATTAAGACACTACATTGAAATAGCAGTAACCCAATAAGAAAATTAGAGCCCAGCAACAACTGAGCCACCGCCAGCCTCCTGAGCCAGGGTATGGAGTGGCCGAGGGCCTCGTCCATGCCCCAGCCCCCCACGTCCACATTCAGCCCAGCGATAACCAAACCACCACCAGAAGCCCCCTGGCTCCTGAGCTGTGAGGGGAGGGGGCTACAGGCCTTAGCCACACCCCCTCACCATCCACAACCAGGCCAGTGAAGGAGCCGGCCGTGGGTCAGGGCTTTCCCTCCTCCCCCCTTCCCCTCCCTCTCCGACTGCTCTGCAACATCTTACAATGTAAAAAAAAAAAATATAACAATACAATGAAGCCACAAAAAAAAGAAAATTATCCACATCACAACACAAAGTCAAATCAATATTTGACCTATCCACATCAGCCACTTCTAGCCATTGTCTATATAAACATTTGATTTTTAAATATTTATAATAATAATTATAATTTTATATTCTAAACTTTGCATTAGCTTTATGTTATATACATCTTCCTAACTTCCCTTCTTATCTTCTCTCTCTCTCGTCTGCACAGCACTAAGTAAAACCCTGTTTTCTATTGTTCAACACCTTTATGTTCATACAAACATATGTAGACATATATACACATCTATAGAGGGCAGTGGTGGGTTTTTCTGGGGGGTTTTTGTTTATAAATATAAAATTATTATACAGTAGATACTTCTCTACATATTATCTTTCTTACTGAAGAATTCTTTGTGGAAATCCCTCCTGTGGAACTAGTATAGAACTAATTAATTCTTTAATATAGCTGCATAATAGCCCACGGTATGGACAAGCCAAGATTTATTCAACTGCTTCCTACCAATAAATGCTCAGGTTACTTCCACTTTTTTTTGTTGTTGTTGTTCATTTTGTTTTGTTTTACTATTACAAACATATAGCAACAGACATTTTTGTACATATATTTTAGCTACTGGTGGTTTTGTCCCAGATATGAGATGGCTGAGTCAAAAGATATGTATATTTAAATTTTTGACATTACTGGATTGCTTTTTTGAAAAATGTTATAATTCACATTTTCACAAGCAATGATTAAGAGTGCCATTTCTCTCTATGCCCACTAGATCCAGGTATTGTCATTCTTTATAAGTCTTTATATTTTACATAATTTTTTATAATGAGCATCTTTATGATGGGCACACATGGTTTTCCACTGTTACTTTTATTGGCATTTACTTCACTGTTATTAAGTTTCAGCATCCTTTCATTGGAAAGGCAATTGTGATTTCTTTTCGGTGAATTGCCAATTCAAAGTCTTTGCCCATTCTTCTTTTGGATTGTCTTTTTTAAGATAATTTTGTTAAGATCAGTTTTATATTATAGATACTCTTTTTCTATAGGAGCTTATTTGACTCAAAAATTTATTTAAATATCAAAAAGGATAGTTGAAAACAGTATAAAATGAACCATATGAACTTCAGGTTGCTTATTAAATAATTAAAAACTCAAACATAAATATATGATTACTGTTATGAACTAAATGTTCGTGTCCCCTCAAAATTCATAGGCTAAAACTTAACACCCAATGCGATGGTATTAGGAGGTGGAACCTTTGGAAGATAATTAGGTCATGAGTGTGGGTCCTTCATGAATGGGATTAGTGTCCTTAGAAAAGAGACCCCAGAGAGCTCCTACAAGGTGCTTCAAGCTCCATCTGCCATGTAAGAACACAGTGAGAAGACAGCTGTCTGAAATTTGGAAGAGAGCCGTCACGAAAACCTTGACCATGTTCTCCAACTTCAGCCTTGAACTGTGAAATAAGTATCTGTTGTTTATAAACCACACAGTCTATGGTTCATTGTTTTAACAGTCTGAAGTAAGATAATTGGTGAACTAAAAACAATATTCAGATGTCACTACAGTATGGTTCAGGAGTTAGCTGTCAACTCCTCACAGAAAGGGTACTAATGAATCCTCAGGTAGAAGCACCACTGGGCAGTGGGTAGGTCTTCATTCCAGCACCAATTCCTGGAGAGCTGTGCTCACAACACATCTCTGGCTCAGGCACCTCCATCTTTCTCTCAGGAATCAGGGGAAATGTGTGAGAAAAACCTCAGAGAGCCTTCATGACCCAAGGTCCAGTGATCTGTAAACTTATTCAGAGGCAGCTTGGCTGAGGGCTGGGGCAAAGCAGACTTGTCCGCCACACATAAAACAATCTCTCCAGCACGGTATCAGCCTTTGCTTGGAAATTTTGAGAGATTTTCCAGTAAGTGGTGACATGCAGCCAAAACATATTCTCTGGGAGCTCAGAGAAATTACTTTACTTTTGTCCCTGTGGCAAGGGAACCAACAATTGTTTAGTACTTACTACTTGCCGGTCCTCGACCTAGATCTTTAACCTTCCATCTTAGTAATTTTTCTAACAGCCTTGTATGGCAGTGACCATCACACCAACTAGTTTGAGAAGCCAACTCTCAGAAGGATTAAGTAGCCTTCCCAAAGTCACACAGGTGGGTACATAAGAGGTAAAGCTAAATTATGACCCAGCTATGCTTATTCCTAAGCCAATCCTCTTACCTTTACCCCATTAGAAACTCAACACATAGGATAGAATATTAATTTTAAAAAGCAGGACACAAAATTGCCTCTGTCTAATATGATCCTACCAATTTTAAAATGTAAATGCATGATTGTGAGATTGAAAGGGAATATGCTAAAACATTAACAGTTTGTCTAGGTTGTGATCTAATAATTCTAATGAGTATGATAATAACATCTAAAACTAAGTGCTTACTACATGTCAGCCACTTTGCTAAGGACATCACATAAGCTATCTCATTAAAAC
Source organism: Galeopterus variegatus (assembly GCF_000696425.1). Lineage (NCBI taxonomy): Eukaryota > Metazoa > Chordata > Mammalia > Dermoptera > Cynocephalidae > Galeopterus > Galeopterus variegatus. The sequence continues at coordinate 166,876 of NW_007728762.1, read as the reverse complement.
CTCATAACAACCACTCAGGGTAGATATGATTATTTATCCCAGTTCTACAGAAGAGGAAAATACTTGCTTAAAATCACACAGCTTGAGAGTTCTGGGCTCAAACTCAATCTCTAAATACCTTGCTCATAACAATACACTCTGGTGCTTTTCACTAATAATGGGCATGCACTTACTTTTTAATCAAATCAGATAAAAAATTTAAGATTAAAATGAAATCAGACCCAGAACCAAATTTTCTTCAACGTGTGGTTACCCAGCAGGATTTGGGAGCCCTCTGGGGTTGGCCCACTGTCCACCATACAGGTTAATATGGACTGTGAGGTCTTTCACCCTCATCCAGGAAAGTACCTACAAGGACACACTACCCTGCAGTCATCTTCTCCAACCAGAAGAAGTGCCCTCCATCATTGTAGGTCAGTTCATGCTCTCCCAAGGAACACTTGCTGGGTGATCTGCCTCACAACCAGGTCTGTAGGACAGGGATCTAGTCACTTTTGGTCTGACATATCCAGGAAAGTACCTACAAGGACACACTACCCTGCAGTCATCTTCTCCAACCAGAAGAAGTGCCTTCCATCATTGTAGGTCAGTTCATGCTCTCCCAAGGAACACTTTACTGGGTGATCTGCCTCACAACCAGGTCTGTAGGACAGGGATCTAGTCACTTTTGGTCTGACATGACCATTCTCTTTTCCCACACTTTAACCTCCTTCCTCCCTCACCTCCACCCCCCGCCCCCCATGCTCCCAAGTCTCTGGTTTTTCTACAGGCAGAACCTATACTGCTCACTTGTAAGTGGCCTTCTAAAGATGGGTTGCCAAAGTCCACAAATCATAGTCACAGCTTCAAAATGGGCAAAAAACAAGGCAATTTGCCAGCATAATTTCCCCTTGACCAACTAGTCAGCCCCTGCCTGTCTCCTGAACTCTGACAGAAGCCCCAGCACCTCTTGGCTCTGTCCATTTCCCTGGTAATGAACCTGCTCCAGTAGCAGCTGGCTGGTTAATGCTCCCTATTAACTGCCTCCTCCCTGGCTCCTCCCTGACTCCAACCTTGACACAGCAATCCTGTGTCTTCACCCGAACACTGAGCTGACTGTGCCTCCCTAACACTATGCTGTCCTTTACACTGAGCAATTCTGAGGGCTGAACCTCTGTATCCAGTGGGTGTGGGGCTGACACCCATTCTGCCAGCCAGCTCAGCAATCCCATTCTCTTCCAGACCTGCAGTCTCCTCCTCATGGGAACTGGTCACACAGGTCCACCTGGAGGCCAGGTGTGGCAGTCTGGGTGTTAGAGGGAGCCAGTCCAGAGGAAGTTTATGTGAATTTAAAATCTTCTGTGGATTCTAGTCTTTGGTAACTATGAACTCTCTCTGGCTTGTCTCAGGGAAGCACAGTTTACAATCCCCACACAGTTTTCCTTAGAACAATAGTCTCTGTTGAGATGCTAATATGATACAAAGGGAAGAAAAAGTATATGTTATTAAACGAGTTTGGAAAACTCTGCCTCCACAACTCTTTCTGGTAATTCACAATTTACACTGGAATCTCCAAGGGTCTGTGAAATCCTGCAGTAAAGAAACCTGCTTACCTAGGCCTCATCCTGTGATTCCCAAATGTATTCGGCCCCCCTCTTTCCCCCAGAACATCTACAGACCTCACACTAGACACTGGTGTTCATAGAACCCAGTTTGGAAGATCTTGGTGGTCTGAGAGTGAGTAGACCAGGACGGCCATGCAGTCATGCCTTTAGCCAGCCTCATGCAAGTCACTCCACTCTCTGAGCCTCCATTTCTTCATCTATAAAATTAATGAAATCAAACTACTCCTGAAGGAACCCTTAAGTGTCCATGGATCTGCCTTAGGAGCTTCCTTGGGGATAATGGGGAAGAAAAGATCAGCTTAGAGCCTTCTAAAGCTCTTCACCCCTAAATGACATAGCTTAAGCTTTGTTTTTAACTGTTTTATGTATAATAAAATTCCTTATAAGAGACCCTTTCAATTTTTTTTTTCCTTTTGGAATAGAAGGAGGTGAGGAAAGGCTGGAAGAGGGGACGAAGAGTGTGTCTCCTCTGACTGTGCTCCTAGTTTAGACACCAGTTTAGCCATTACACCCCCTACCCCTGCCCCCGACTCCTCTGCCATCCAAAGTCTGGATGTGACATCATCTAACACCCCAATACCACCACCAAACCACTATTTCTCAAAGTGAGGCAGAAGAACTATCCAGTCTCAACAGTCTACCCAGTGCTTGTTAAAAATGCAATTCCTGGGCTCTGCCTCAGACCTACCGAATCAGAATTGGGGGCAAACAGGACCTCAGAATCTGGATTTTAACAAAGCTCAAGGTGATTATTGAGTACGCTGAAGTTTGAGATCCACTGCCCAGATCTTAGGAGCTGGAGAACTTCTGCCACACTAGGCCTCTGACCCCCTCCCTCCTCTGGTAAGTGTTAAACCTCTGCCACATTGGTAGATCCCAGCAACAACCTCTGCTACAGACGTGGTGCATGGGCCGAAGGCAAACCTCATAAGCATTCCCAGAGGACGTTAAAGGTGAGGCCTGAAGACGAGGGTCCAAGATTGGTTGTTCAAGAAAGGAAGTCTGGAATGACCATAGGACACTGAGGTGTGGCAGTAAAGGAGATTGGAGCTGGAGAAATAAACAGCAAGCTATGGAGGGTCCAACTGGCCAAGACTCTAGTCTCTAGAAAGCCTGGCTGAATTCTAAAGACACAGCGCAATGCCTGGCTGCATTTTGTCTTGTCTTTTTGTAACTTGCTCTGGCTGAGTATTTATGTGTTACTAGCTTATGTTTGTAGGAGTAGAACAAATCTGTTAGAGAGACAGCAGGAGGGCGGCAGACACAAGTATCTCACACAGTTTCTAAAATTAGAAAGAATTGCTTTCCTCCTTTATTCCTCCCCCAAAATGTAAATTATACCATAGGACACTTGGAAAATGCAAGTAGTCTTTTGGAATGATTCCTCCCACATCCCTAAGCCACACAGTAGGGCATGAGGTAGGCAGCCTCCAGAACACTCCACAAGAACACTGGAACTTGGAATCTGCTTTCTAAATTGGCACAGGGCTGCTAACTCCTCCCCTATCTCTGTGAGTGCTAAAATATCTCCTCCATAGAGCTTGAAACAGTGTACCATCTTCAAAGGAAATATAGTTTCTCTGTCTTTCTGAAAGTTAAACAATAGCAGTCAGATGGTATCCAGTTAACAAATAACACTTAGAGAGTCTTCCCAGGTTCCTGATGGTGTTACTAAACTAAAAGCAAATCATGATGAAATCACCAAAGGCAGGCTTTAAATTCCAGCTTTCGATTTCTCTCCAGAAACCCTGAGCAGAAGGTTCTGGCTTCTCCACCTTAGTGATGTCCATTGCCTCAGATTTCCATCACTCCTTCCTTCTCTGTCATGTAAAGCATGTCACATAAAGAGAGTGGGCGGTGATGTCAGGCAGACCTGGGGTTGGATCTGGCCCTGCAGCTCACATACTCTGCAGATTAGATTGCTTTCAAAGTGGAGGGTTGGTAAGACTTAGTAATGGTTGGTGAGTGTCCTCATTCACATTGGGGATAATATCAACAGTGCCTGAAGCATGAAATCATTACAAAGATTCAATGAAGTAATGACTAGGCAGTCCCTAGCCCTGGACTCGGTGAACATTCAGATTTTTATTGTAATTTTTATTATATTCTGCAGACCTCTAACAAGGCACTTCCAAATTCATATAGCAGGTAGTGTTGAAAACCTTCCTAAATGGTGATAAGTTGGCCGGCCCGGTGGCGCACTGGATAGTGCGCCGCTTGGGAAGCGCGGCGGCGCTCCCGTCCGAGGGTTCGGATCCC
>NW_007728762.1:117967-162123 GCF_000696425.1 Galeopterus variegatus | reverse complement strand
AGTTTTTTAAAAAAGACCAAACTATTTGCTGTCAACAAGGAACTCACTTTAGATTTAGGGACACAGGGGCCGGCCCGGTGGCGCACTGGATAGTGCGCCGCTTGGGAAGCGCGGCGGCGCTCCCGCCCGAGGGTTCGGATCCCACATACAGACCGGTTCCCGCTCACTGGCTGAGCGAGGCGCAGGAGCAACACCGAGGGTTGCAATCCCGTTGCCGGTCCCCAGTCCGGTACGGGGGCAACACTGAGGGTTGCGATCCATTGCCAGACACGGAAAAAAGACAAAAAGACAATAAATAAATAAATAAATAAATGGTGATAAGTTGCTGAGTCGAATTGAAGGACTAGGAGAAGACAAAGAACCTTCAAGAGGTGAAAAGCAGGAACTCACATTTGCAGTATAAATTGAGAAGGTGGATTTGAATGGAGACTCTGGTGCCTTTCACACTAGTTCATAAACAATTCAGAGAGAAAAGGGGCTTCTTGTATATTCTACTAGAACATGCAACACAAAGTTTAAAAAACAGCACTAATCAACCAGTCTTCCTCATTAACAGGGAAAAGTACATACAGAATTCCAGGATGAATACGGGAAGAAAACACAGAAAGGAATCAAAGAAAGTTTCTGAAAAGGCACTCACACTTCCTCAGTGGGGACAGGCCTCCTCTGACTTCCTTAGGTCTTCTCTCCACTTGTTCACAATCTCACCCCCTCTGCTTCTTGTCCTGCCAATCTCCTTGGCCTTCTGGCTTCTGGTTCTAAAAGTTTAAAATGCCTCAGAGTTACCTGGAGGTGATTAAAACACAGATTTGTGAGCCCCACCTACTGAGTTTCTGATTCAGGGGAGCAGGAGAACTGACATTTTTCATAAACTTCCAGAGATGCTGCTGCTGCGTAGTTGGCCTAGGATCTCATTTTAAATAGCACAGGCCTAACTCTATCTTTGATGAGTTACTTATCTACTTTGTGCCTCATCTATAAAGTGGGGATAAGAACCCTATCTCTTAGGGTTCTTGTGAGGATTAAATGAGTTAATCCTCATAAAACACTTAGAATAGTCTTTGGCATTTATTAAGCCCTCAATAAATGTGGGCTGTAGACTCCCTAATCCCAGAAAGGGGGGCTGAACTTTGCTCTAAGATTCTTCATGTTTGCTTTATGGAGTTTATATGATCCCTCAAAATGGGTCCCTTTTCTCCTCTTTGAGTTAATCATCACATCTTTCCAAGCTGCTTTAAAAATAATGACTAGAATTTTTTGAGAACCTCCTATGTGCTAGGAATACTAAACAATTTACATGCATTCTTTCTGTCATCCTCACAACAATCCTGTGAGATGAGACTATTGTCCACTTTTGCAGATGAGAAGAATGAGGCTGCAAGAGTACCTAAATATCTTAAGTATCTTGCTCTATGTTCCCCAACTCGTAAGTAGAAAAACTGGGATTTGAACCTCCTAAATCATTTCACTTCAAAGCCCATGCTCTTAACCACCCCAGACATAGCAAACAGATTTCATTTTCCAATCATCCCATCCGGTTATGGCTGCCTGGTGCACAGGATTCTGAGATATAAATACCCGGTCTCAAGGGGAAGGATTGTTGAAATTGATTAGAAATGTCTAGCTGCCATTCAAGCAGAGGGGAGTCTCAAAACATAGGACATATTTTCTGCCCCTTCACTTTGCTATAGCAACACAGAAGGCTATAAAGGTTTCCTAATTTTATTGAAGATTGTATTTAAATTCACACAGATCAGGTGAATGCTCCCAGAACTTGCTAATGATTTCAGATCTGTAGTTCAGCTTCCCCGCCCACTTTAATTTAATTTTAATGTGCATGGCATTTCTGTGCACACAGGTGAAGGCAAATACTTATGTTACTAAGCCACCATATCTGTAGATGATCCAAAACCATTTCTCTTTGGTTTTAGAGTTCCAGAAGAACTATAATGCTTTTCTTTTTCTATTTTTTTTTGGGGGGGGGGCAGGTATAGAGGATCTGAACCGTTGACCTTAGTACTACAAGGCTGTGCTCTAACCAACTGAGCTAACCAGCCAGCCCCTACAGTGCTTTTAAATTGTCACTAGACTCTCTGGCATGATTGGTAGATATTCCAGCAAGTTTCTGAACAGTGTGCATGGATTTAAAAATGAAAGAGATATTCCATCTTCAAGCAAAACTTCTGGAGCTGATTCCTGGTTGTGTGAAGGTATTTTCCAATTGCCTTAAGCAAAAGTTTGTCAAACTTCAATGCACAGGAAAATTGACATTAGGAAAATTGCTTTAAAAGCAGATTCCTAGGTCTCCGCTTAAGAGATTCTAATTTAGAGAGTCAGGGACAGAGCTGAGAAATCTGCATTTTAAAAAGGAACCACAAGACCCAATTGACATTAGGAAAATTGCTTTAAAAGCAGATTCCTAGGTCTCCGCTTAAGAGATCCTAATTTAGAGAGTCAGGGACAGAGCTGAGAAATCTGCATTTTAAAAAGGAACCACAAGACCTTATGACAATTCAGGACTTAAGGAAGCCCTGCCTTAAGTCATGCTATAGAACAGCAGGTCCCCCCGCTCTTCAATATGGGGAAATGTTTTCCACTCAAAAAATTTCTCACCCATCACTTAATAGTGGTTGGGAAACACAGGATGGCAAAAAACTATAATTTTGTAATGATTATAAATAATTGTGTATTTTATTTACCATACATATATAGGCATGTGAGAAAGAGTAGGAACTCTGTGTAAGAGATGGTGTTTAATACACCTAAATATAATGTTTGGGGCACAGATGAATTCAAATTCTTTTGCAGATAATCCTGCAAACTTTTTCTCCACACCAAAATTCACCTGAGAGGGAGAGGAGAAGGAAAGTGACATTCATCAAGCACTTACTATGTGACAGGAACGGACCCATATTTACTGCTTTACATACATATTTTCAGTTAAAAGCAGGAGTCCAATTCTTCCAGCATCTGTACCAACAGAGTAGAAACTCAAATTTGATTAATAATTCTCATTTTACTGTAAAATGTCTTATATCTCCATTCCAGATTTTATGGGTTTTGTGCCTAAAATGCAAATTTTAAATAATATTGAATCAAAAAGGTGTTGAGCATCTACTGTGAGCAAATTATGCTAAATATCATAAGACCTCATTGAAATTAGCTTGGGTTGAATACAGAGGATTCCCATCATTAAAGAGATATTCAGTGGGGCACTTTTGGTTGGTGCCTATTCTATTTTCTAAATTCAAAACTTCTTAGCGTTAGAAACTGAGAAACAGAAAGGCAAGATTGTCTAATAAAGTTACTGGGTTCTTTTTTTTTTTTTTTTTGTCTTTTTTACTGACCGGTAACGGGATTGCAACCCTCAGTGTCACGCCCATACCGGGGACCGGCAACGGGATTGCAACCCTCGGTGCTGCGCTGCACCGCGCTCAGCCAGTGAGCAGGAACCGGTCTCCACATGGGATCTGAACCCTCGGTGGGAGCGCCGCCGCACTCCCAAGCAGCGCACTCTCCAGTGCGCCCCCGGGCCAGCCCAAGTTACTGGGTTCTAACAGATGTGTCTTAAATAATATTATGACTCCAATTGCTTTTTGCTTAAACTAACATTCAAATTGGCTTGGGTTCCCTGAGATATATCCCTGAGTAGATGGTGAGAGATTCTAGTCTAGAATTCAAAATTCACACAGAAAATCTATACAATACATGTGGACAGTAAAAAAAGAATGTGTGTAAAAGACAAGGAAAAGACACCACAATGAAAAAGTGTTTGCCCAGCATCTCAGCCCTGCCTGACACTGAAGGACTGGCTTGACATTAGCACAGGCTTGCTTGATATTTTCATAAACAGTAACAATGAGGACTTGAACTGTGGTAAAAGCCCAAATTTACTAATACAAGGACAAAAGCCCTCAAAAAACTGGCTTAATTGACTCAGTTCTAATCATTTCCAGCTAGGCTACACATGGCTTTAAAACCATCAGGCTCATAGATGATGGAGTTATAGTTCATTAAGAAATGTTTGGAGGGGAATGAGAAAGGAGAGAATGAAAGCTGCTTCATCGGGAAAATTTTTTTAATGCTATTTGTCTTCATGACACCAAGGAGAAGCACAAGGAGATTCAGCAGCTGCATTTAGTTTGTGATGACCTTTCACCTCTGTTGATCTCTGACCTGGCTGTTTCAATCACACAGACAAGGGAGCTCAGAGCTAAACAAAGAGATGTCTTAGGATGTGGTTTTTCTTTGTAGTGCAGTGGGAGGAAAAGAGGTTGAAATAAAATCTCTCCAGCAGGACAAATTGCTCCTGTGCTTTAGCTTACAAAGAGTTAACAGAACTTCAGGTCCAGTTTCCTCCTCAGCTGTTTAATTGCTGCAGGCCAGGGAAATATTTGAGAAGGAGAGGGCTCTTATCAAGATCTCATTTTTCAAAGACCTGTCTGAAAGCTAGTCCTCTGAAGGGGTCTATAATGAAACCAAGAATTGGGTCTGGTTCGCAGATTCGAAAGACCTGGACCCTGTTGACTTGTCCTTCAGCAGGAATTCTCTAGTAACTGGCTGCCACAGTCCTCTCATCTGTTAATAGATTGTTTCCCAAAATAAGTAGACCATGTACAAGGAGAGAGAGAGGGGGAGACAGACAGACAGACAGACAGACAGAGAGAGAGGGGGAGACAGACAGACAGACAGACAGACAGAGAGAGGGGGGGGAGAGAGAGAGACAGACAGACAGAGAGAGAGAGAGAGATTTTAAAGCAGGGGTTCCCAAACTTGAGCATGCATCAGAATCACCTGAGGGGGAGAGAGAGAGACAGACAGACAGAGAGAGAGAGAGATTTTAAAGCAGGGGTTCCCAAACTTGAGCATGCATCAGAATCACCTGGAGGGCTTGTTCAACCACACATGGCTACCTCCCAGTTTCCGATTTAGCAGGTCTGGTGTGAAGCCCAAGAATTTATATTTCTAACAATTTTTCAAGTCACGCTAAGGTGCAGCCCAGGGACCACATTGATTCAACAGACATTTCTTAAGTAACTACTATGTGTGAAACATCTTTTTAACTCTCAAGATAAAGCAGTAACCCAACTAGACCAAATGTCTGCCCTCACAGAACTCACTATAGGGGCGATAGACCAAAAATCATAAATATATAATGTAACAAGGGATCCAAAGAAAGGCAAAAAGAATGAAAGTGGTCAGATAGTGGGATGCTATTTTAGATACTAGCAGGATCTTTACTTCTCTGAAGAGATAATAGCCATCAGAGAAGAGACCTAAATAAGTTGATGGAGCAAGCCAGTGTGGATATCTGGGTGAAGAGAGTCACAAAGAGGAATCAGCAAGTGGAAAGGCCCTGAAGAAGAAAAGTGCTCATTGCATTCAGGGGAAAGCAAGGAGACTGGTGGCAGAGAGGAGTAGAGTGTGCGAGAGGCAGAGTTGCTAGAAGATGAGACGCAGACTGAGTAATTTGCATTTTTAGAAAGCTCCCAGGAGATTCCAACACACATTCAGTTTTGGAAATGACTTCCCAGATGCACTTATTTTATTTTTTATTTTTAAATTTATCAATATACAATGTAGTTGATTTTCCTGTCCCTTTGCCAATACCACCCTGAACGTGCCTGATCTCATCTGGTCTCAGAAGATGCACTAATTATTAAGCTCATCTAACTTTTCTCAATTCTTATAAACACTATTTGAGTGTGTGATCCGAAAGTAGACAGATTCCTGGAGCATGCAGCAAAGAATGGATTCTCATAGCGCAAGGTTTATTGGGCATGTCCAGGGACTGGGTTTTGTATGGTTTTTATTCAAAGAAATTGTCTCCCTCTTAAACAAGAGCCTGAGCCAAGCTTATATATTAAGTGTGGAATTGGATGACAAGAGCTGAATCCAAAGAGGAAGGGGAAGCTCTTGGTGACAGACAGACTAGATATGGAGGTCAAAGGAAGGAAAGAATGGATATGTATGCCATAAATGGGGACTTAGAGAAGGAATGGAACCTACAGGGGACAACAATGAGTTCGGTTTTATACATAAATCCATGGGAATCAAATGAAAATGTATGCATGTGTGTGTGTGTTTGGGTAGTGGGAAAGATGGCAAGACTTGGAAAAAAAGGTCATGGCTGGAGGCAAACAGGTGACAAATGAAGCCCCCAAATTAAATAAGCTCCCTGAAAAAGTAAGTGTGCAAGGTAACGAATGGAAAACCAGGACCAAGCCCTGGCAAGGAGAGATGATGGGGGGCAAAAAAAGAAATATAAAATCATACATAATCATATAAAATGATATAAAAAGTACCAGAAAGTACAACATCCTACCAGCCTATCACCCCAAATTATCAGACTAGAAATAAGAGTGGGTCCCAAAAGGGTTGGATAAATTCACAGCAGGCAGGTCTGTTAGGATCTGCCTGAAGGTGCAGCCCGAGCATCAAGGAGAACAGCTGCATTTCCTTAAGTCAATTCTAGATGTCCCTCCCAGACTTGGAATGCTGCAGAGCTGTAGGCACTGTGGGTCTGAGCTGAGTGTTATTCACTTGTCGGTCCTACCTGCTGGACTCTGCCACACCATTCTGGAGCCCTCAGAAGCTGAGAGGATGAGACCCTCCAATCTTCTTTATGGCTGTGCCTGAGCATTTTTCTCTTTCTGACTGAATTCCTGCTTCCACCCTGGCTTCCATGATCCTGGGTGGTGTGGTCCCTGAAACAGCTCCACCTGCAGCTTGGCCCAGAGCCTTGTGAGCTAACCAGCATCCTGCTCTTCCTGAATGACCCACAAGTGACTGTAACCATCTTGCTTTGGAGCCTTGGGCTTTAGAGGTTTTGTTTCTACTCTAGTGCTGGAAAACACTAGTAATTTCTGCAGTCACCAAGTCTCAGGGTCCCCAGTCAGTGTAATTATAAGTCAATCACTTCCTTCTGACTCTGGTTCCCCTTCCCTTTGGGCAGGTAAAATCATTACCATGGCTTCTTTTTCTCCTCAGTTGGACATTTGTACAGGCCATTTACCTCATTTCTCATGAATCTTCTCAACTGAATATTATTTGGGGGGGATTTTACTTATTTATTTAACGAAGAACTGCAGAGGCTATCCATCATTGATTTTCCTGCCTCCAACAGCCTCGGGCCACCTTCTGTTTTTCTAAGAGTAAGTGTAGGGGGGCATGATCCCAGGGAGAAAACTTACTGAGGTACACCCCTGCAGAGTACCCCAACATGCAGCCGTCAGCCTGCCAGGAGCCTGGCTTGGAGACCAACAAGGCCAGAGGAAGCAACGCACTCTCTTCTAGGGAGGCAGGACCAGGAGAGAGGGGGCTTCATGTGTATGGGGAAATGTGACGAACACCTTCCCAATAGGCCCGAACCTTCCTCAGTACACTAACTAGAAAAAAGGGAAAATGAAAGTACTTTCTTGAGTCAGGTAAAGCAGTTCCAAATATAGGATGATTATTTATGATAGTAAGTTTTTTTTTTAATCTGTCCATTTTATTTTTTTTATTACGAATATTCATGAGATACAAAGCTGATTGTCCCCACTTCTGCCCATGATGTGGGGGCCAGATTCACACTAGGGGCATATCCATTATCAGAAATTGCTTTTGTACCCTTTGTCCCCTCCCATTTATCTCCCAACTTCCCTCCCCTTCCCCCTCTCCCCTCAACTCCAACTTGTAGCCCTAGGAATGTTCCCTCCCTCCATGGGATCAGGGCACTACTGTGGTCTTTCTTTCCTGCCTTCCTGATAGTAAGTTTTGTTGAGGCAGAATTGAGAAGGCTACTAAATTCTTCCCAAAACACCCCATAATCTCCCTTCCTCTCCCCATTTCATCAATGACCTCACCACACAACCCAGCAGAAAGATTTTACATTAAAGCTTTTCGTGAAATAGAAGGGGTTCCTGCCTCAGCTTAATTCCAAGCCACGGAGATCAAGAGGGTAGAAGCTTTATCCCAGGAATGTCTCTCCATTTCTGAGGCTTTAAAACTCCCTGAGTGACATGCATTTCCAAGGTTCCAGCACTGCAGGTTTTTCTTATCTGAGGGCACTGATTTTACAGTCTAACTTGGAGCCAGATTCACTGTCCATTCCTGCCCTATAGCACATACTTCAGAAGCCTTCTGCATTTTTAATTATGTAATTTAGCTGCTGTCAGCATTTCCACAACCATTTCTCATGCTCCTTCCTTCAGCATTTTACAACATAGCAGCAATTCCCTACAGAAGATGTCAATATAGGTGCATAATGTTGTGGGAAAGTACGGTCACAGAGTCAGTGGGGCCTGGACTTCAAATCCCAAGTCAGCAACTTACTAGTTGCCTGACCTTGGGCAAGTTATTCAGCCTCCCTAAATTCTAGTGTCTCCATGAATAAAATGGGGATGATAATAGTACCCATCTCATGTGATAGTTGTGAGGATTAAACAAGATAATGAACAGAAGTACTTATCCCGGATCTAGAGCAGCACTGTCCAGTAGATATATAACGTGAACCACATATGTGATTTCAAACTTTCTAGTTGCTATAATTAATTTTTTTAATTAATTAAGTTATTTTAATTGATGTACTGTAATTGTACATACTATGGGGTGTAATCCGACATTTTGAGATACATATATATATATATGTTGTTTAATGATTGAGTCAGTTTTGTTATTATATCCATCATCTCATGCATTTATCATTTCTTTGTGGTGAAAACATTCAAAAAGCCTCTCCTCTAGTTATTTTGTAATATATAAAACTTAACTGTTAACCATAGTCACCCTACTGTGCAACAGAACACCAGAACTTATTCCTCCTATCTAATTGTAATTTTGTACTCATTGGCAAATCTAGTGGCCACATTTTCTTAAAAAGAAAAAAAAAAACAGATGAAATTAATTTTACTTGTATATTTTATGTAACCCAATATATCAAAGTATTATCAATTCAACACATCAATATAAAAAATATGAATGAGATATTTTAAGTTCTTCTAGTCACACTAACCTTTTGACATCTTATGTATTTTATATTTATAGCACATCTAAATGCAGAGTAGGCACATGCCTAGTGAAACTCTGAAATTGCCTTTAGCCCCAGTGCTGGAAGGCTATTTTTGAGAGTTTCTATGATGATCTCTTTCTGCAGGAAAACAGCCAGTGATTTGCCCAGCCACCTGTGCACAGGTAGAGAGTTCTGAGGATTCTGTACGCTGCTATTCTGCCATTAGCCAAAAAAGGCAGATGCTGCTACCAACGTGATTTCTTGGAGCCCTATACCTCAGAGTTGCATGGGCCCTCAGTGATCTCGCCTAATCTCTCACCAGGTGCATTAGCCCCTGTACATACCCATGCTAATCCTTCAGCCTCTTCTTGAATGTTCCTAGGGATGTGCAGCTCACCATGTTCCTGGGAATGTCTGTTCCACTTTCAAATGGCTTTGGTCATAAGAAAACTCCTCCTTTAGATATGATTCATCTTCTTCTCTCCACCTTTTACTCATTGGTTCTAATACCAACCTCTGGTCAGACACAGAACAACAAGTCAAAGCCACCTTCTATGTGACAATTTGAAGTTGACTCTCAAGCACCCTCTAAGTTTCTTTGTGTCTAGGGGAGATAGCCCCTGTTATTTCCATGACAGTGTAAAGCCCCATCTCCACACTGGTCATTGAGTAGTTACTATATGTGGTTTGCAAAGTGCAGCCCCCAGAACTAAATATGGGGTGTGCGGCATGGGCCTTGAAGACAAACATTCCTGGCTACAGGCAACCCCACCACCACTGCCACCTTCACAACAGCACACCACACCTTCAGCACTCAGTGACAGGCAGCTTTCAGCTGAGATGAGGCCTCACAGGCAGCAGCCCATCTGTGCTCAGAAAGCCACTCCATGATCCTGCTTTGGGCGGGACACCAGGCCTCCTCTACCTACTGGTTGTGGCCGTCACTCTGATGCCTGTTCCTCTCCCTTTCAGTAGGCAAGGAGGGCCCCCAGTGCCAGTGCCACCTCTCCTCCCACATGCCAGGGTCTGTGAGCCCCTGCCAGCTTCTTCATGGCTTTCTACACAGAAGAAGGGAGTCCAGAGCTATCTTGGCCTGTTCTTTCTCTGGAGGAATAAGGTCCCTCTCCTGGCGTCATTCTGGCAGCGGGAAAGCCTTTGGCCAACTTTCGCTTCACATGATGTGGAAATTCCTGTCTTGTCAGGAGCCCACCCACGGGGCTGCAAATTTGGCCCTTTCTCTTTAGGGCCTCATTAGGGTCTCTAGCTGTTTCTCTGCCACTGGTAAACTTCACATCAAACTCCTTTTAAAGCCTGGTTCAAAAGAGTGAGATGGGCAATGCCAGAGGATGTCGGGCTGGCAAAGCACGCTTCTCCAGAGATGTGCAAAGAAAGGAGCAGCTGCAGGAAGATGAAGCTCAGCTTTGCTCCCGTAGATCAATAAATCAGTCAATCTTTATTGAGCTCCTTTGCCCACACATGCTCATTAGTCAGCATGCACCCAGGAGGAGCAGCCTGGGATCTGAAGGGGAGGGGAAGGCCTCTGGCCAAAATATTTCACCTCACAAAGGTCAGTGGTTTCCCTGTAGGGTCATTAGCTAATTCAAGCTAAGGTGTTAATGACTTATCAGCTTTAATTTTTCTAAAGGAACTCTAGCCAGTGGGGAGCTCTGAGAACTGATTAGGGAGCCTTGGAAGGGATCACCTAACAGGGTAAAGGATGGGGAAGTAGATGCTAAAAGCAATTTTCTCTATCTTGTCATTTTCCCTAGGGCTTAGGATGCTGAATATGAATTAGTGTCAGGACAGAAGGTAGGAGCAGGGGCTCTGGCGACAGCAGTGCTTTCATTCTGCAGCTCTTCCTCTCACCAAATGTGACCTACAGCTGGTCACCTAGCCTCTCGAGACCCACCTCTCTCACCAGTAAAATGGGAGTGTCCACCAGATAAAGTTGGGGGAATAAAGCAATTAGTACAGCTCTCAGTTTAAAAACAAAAAAGAAAAAATGGGTGGTTGCTTTTGTTCATATTGAATTAAAACCAGAGACTGATAAGAGCTATGGTCCTTGAAAAACAGAATGGCCTTCACAAATAAAAATTTCTGTATTCCAGACTATTTGGTGGCCTTTTATGACACCAGCATTTGTAAAATTGTTCAAACCCTTTTGATATTCATTCAAGTTATTTATATATTCTCTATATATTTATATATTTTGTCTCTACATATTTATCTATATATTCTCTCTAGATTACCTCTTAACTAACAAGTCTCACAAGTTTATTGTTCTAAAGTCACCTCCCTGAAACATCAGAGGTGGCCTCTCCAGCCCAGAGTTTTGGGATTTGATGACCAAGCTGCATTTTCCTTTTCCTTTTCATCCACAATCTTATACATTCTGCCCATGTCTTAGCTCAAGCTTCTCCCTCTGCAAAGCCTGCATTGGTGTTTATGCCACAGTCCTGCCTGCTTCACCACATTTATTCATTCACTCCTTCATTCATTCAACAAACATTTGTTGGGTTCCCTCTATGTGCTGTTGATAAGGGCAGAATCACAAGATGTTCCCTCTCCTTATAGTCTTTATGTACAAGTACTAGTGGGCAAAGATAGACAAGAAATAGGTAAACAAGAAAATGAACAAAATTATTTCAGTATAATGGAGTGTGCATAAGTGTAATAAAGAAAACAAACAAGAGGTTGAGATGAAAGACTACTAGTGAGAAGGCCTGCCACATCGAGGAAGACCTGCAGTTGGGGAAGAGTTCAGAATGAGACCCCAAGGCACTGAGAGAGACTGAATTGGCCAAAGCCCAGTGAGCTTGTGGGGAAAGGTAGGGAGTGGGGTTGAGGAAGGAGGCTGGGGCCAGATCACAAAGACCTTGAACCTTATCTTCAACTTATTGAGGAGTTGTTGCAACATTTTAATCATGGCAACAACATAATCTATATTATTACCTTTGCCATCACATGGAGAGCAGCTTAGCTTTAGGAAGGAGACAGAATGTAAATTTGGAGACTGTTGCTTTAATCTGAAAGAGTGATGATGGACCCACCCTACAGGTGGCAAGAAGCGTGCCTGAAACAAGTAACAGAGTGGAAAGACAACCTACAACATGGGAGAAAATGTCTGCAAACTATACATCAACAATGGACTAATATCCAGAATATACAAAGAATTCAAACAAACTTCACAGTGAAAAAACAAGTAACCTGATTAAAAAATTGGCAAAGGCTAAACAGGAATTTCGCAAAGGAAGACCTACAAATGGCCAATAGACAAATGAAAACATGCTCAATATCACTAAGCATCAGGGAAATGAAATCAAAACCACATTGAGATATCATCTCACTCCTGTTACTGGCTGAGTATATACGCAAAGGAATGGAACTCACCATGTCAAAAGGATACCTGCCCCCCCATGTTTATCACAGCTGTATTTACAGTACTTAAGAGTTGGAACCAACCTAAATGACCATCAATGGATGACTGGATAAGCAAAATGTGGTATATATATATACACACAATAGAATACTACTCTGCCATAAAAAAGAATGAAATTCTGCCATTTGCAGCAACATGGATGAACTTAGAGAAAATTATGTTAACTGAAATAAGCAGGCACAGAAAGAGAAATACCACATGTTCTCACATTAATTTGTTGAACTTTCAAAAGGAGAGAACAAAATCAAGGCCTACAGAGGTGGTAAAGGGGGAGAGGGAGAGGGGTGGTTAGTGAGAAATTGGTAATGGGCCAGAAAAAATGATGTGTTGTGTACTGTTAAATATACTAATTATCCTGATTTGAGCATAACATATTGCACACAAGTACTGATATTCAATGCTGTACTCCACAGATATGTACAATCAATTATGTTTCAGTAAAAAGAGAGAGAGAGAGAGAGATGACAGTGGCCTGGACCAGTGGAAAGAAGTAGATAGATTCCAGGCAACTTACAAATCAAAGGAAAGAACTGACAGGACTTGCTGATAGACCAGATGTGTGCAGTAGGATGAGGGAAAGAATTGTCAAGGATGATTTCTGGGTTTCTCTGTGGAGTAATTGGGTAAATATACAGAGGTGTCATTACTAAGATAGCAAAGACACAAAGCAGGAGGTAGTACAGAATCAAGTGTCCTGATTCAGGCACATTAATTCTGTGACGTCTGTGAGGTATGACATGTCAAATATGTAGACGGATATGTGAGTCTGGAACTCATGAACCTGACCGGAGATAAATTTGGAAGTCATAGCATAAAGACTACCTTTAATCCACAGGGGGCGATCTGCTCGCCTCCCTCCTGCCAAGCACCTCATTTCCTCTCCCATAGTCACAGTCTAGTGTTATTATATTTGTTGGGCAGCCACTGAGGCCATTTGGCAAAATGGCCATTTCAGTAGGTACTCAAGCAAATATGTGTTCTGTTTTTGAAAATGGAGGTAAATGACTGTTCCTACCTTACTCTGGTTGACACCAGATTCTTTGGGGTGGATAAATTCATTTTTCATTACTCTGGCTTTTTGAGACAAACATATTTTAGGCATGACATATGCCTGTAGCTAGGATATCAAATGAAACGAAATACAAAGTTTTAAACACAAGAACAGTCAAGCAAAGAGACTGGGGCATCTTTTACCCTGTAGATATATCTCCGGAAGGCCCAGATTTTCACAATGATTATTGAGGGAGAGGGGCTCCATGAACCATGAGGTGTACAGAAGAGAAATATTCCTCAGAACATCTAGTTTTTCTAGCTTTTACAGTTCTCCCATTCTAGCAGCTAAAGAACAGTTGGATTATTTTCCCTTCTTGTATGTATAGAATTGACTCCTAAGCAAGGTTTAACAAAATTTATATTTTATAGTTTCTTAAATATTTCTAGAAAGTACAAATTTATATAAAGGAGATTATGGTGAACATTACTTTGAACAAAAATTACTGTACTATTAAACGTTTTGCATAGTGTTGTAATGTTTTCTACATAAAATTACAAAAACTATTTGCTAACTCCTCACCTGCTCTCAGCCTAAAGGAGAATCAAACAAAGCCAGCATATGCCACACCAGCAACTTTTTTTCTATTTTAAACAGCACTAGGAAACTGGAATTTGCATGCTAAAGTAAATGAAACAATTTGGCTATATTTGCTGAAACAGCACATTACTGTGCACCATTTGAGAAGACGAAAAAATTTAGCACATGTAATCAGAATGGATTTGCCTCCTTCTAACTGTGAGAGCATTGAGGAGAAACTATAAAACATTGGATATTGTGACAAATTGAGTTCTCATAAATGAAGCTAGTTAATTTTCTCACTAATTATCTTAAGACTAAAGTCTTAAGTCTTTGCATCTTCCCTAAAAATATGTTGGTATTTCCCTTAGAAAGATTTGACTTTTGGGCTGGCCCGGTGGGTTCGGATCCCATGTGAAGACCGGTTCCTGCTCACTGGTTGAGCGCGGTGCGGGTGCAACACCGAGGGTTGCGATCCCATTACCAGTCAGTAAAAAAGACAAAAAGGAAAAAAAAAAAAAGAAAGATTTGACTTTGCATTTTTTTTTTTTTTTGCACCTAATCTTCTCAGCCAATCAGATTTTTTTTTTTTAACTTTTAATGCCAAAAGAATTGTTGGATGTGGTAAGTTGCTTACTCTATATAGATTTCCAGTATGTGACAATTTAAACTTTAATGTAAAAGTTTCCAGTGTACTCATTTTCTAGTTAATATATAAAGAAGATGTGGGTTAAAGGAAGGTTTCTTAATCTTTGCATGAGTACATGTGCTTAATTAGAAATGTTCTCACACTTCACAAAAAAAATACACAAAGTCTACAAGAAGCCTAGGAATTGGAATAGAGTAGGGGGTGAAGTTAAGAGCACAGGCAGCATGAAAGAAAATAGACTCAACTTTTCCTAGAAGGGAAACATTAAGGAGGCACGATGTACCTGATCATCAAAGGGAATCATCTATATCTTCAGACTAAGCCCTGGGAAATAGAATGATGGGGAAAATGTGTTGGCACTAAAGTGCTGGCATTCCTCACTATGGACCTAATTCCTATCTTTTTCCAGAATATTTCTGAGAATTGCTTTGGCCATTTTCAGATAGTGCATGTTGTTCTACTGGGTCCTACCTAAATTTCCTGAGTGCTTTGAAAGAAAAAGGGCTGATCCAAAAGATAGAGTTTGGATTGATCTGGAGAACTTGGACACATATTGTGACATTGGTCTGGGTCATATCTGAGAAGACAATTTGCTCTGACATAAAAAATAGGGCTTTTCTAATTTTACTGGATGTTATTTTCAAATGCTTGGCTGCACATTAGGTGGCTAAAGATGGGGATTAATGAACTTTTATTCTCTATGAAAAAAAAATGTAGAGTACTCCTAATAAAAATTACAATTTACAAATGTCATTTACTAAGAATACTATATCCTTATGGTAGAAAATTAGAAATAAACAATGCATCAGAGCTCTTTATTTCTTTTCTTCCTTTCCCAGACTTCCAAATATAACAAAAAAGGGCCAGCCCGGTGGCGCACTGCTATAGTGCGCCGCTTGGGAAGTGCGGCGGCGCTCCCGCCGAGGATTCGGATCCCACATACAGACCGGTTCCCGCTCACTGGCTGAGCGAGGCGCGGGGGCAACACTGAGGGCTGCGATCCCGTTGCCGGTCCTGGTCCAGTACGGGGGCGACACTGAGGGTTGCGATCCGTTGCCGGACACGGAAAAAGACAAAAAAACAAAAAAAAAAAACAAATATAACAAAAAAAAAAAAGAAAAAAAAACTTCGTATTTGTTTTTGCCCCCTTATAGTCCGGAAATGATTCAAATGTCCTACTGGTTCATACTGCCCACCATCCCCCCTGCACAAATATTGAGAAGAGGTTCTGTTACCTTTACCTTATTTAGAATGTTAACTTTTGGTCTCCAGTTCTGCATTATTGATTCCAAACATGTGTGTCTGCTAAAAGAGAAAAATAGTAGAGAAAGAGCACTAGAAGAGTACCCAGCAGAGATACAAAGTCAAACAAATCTCCTCATTTCCTCTTTATCTGACAAGTAATCATTTTATAAAGACAAAAATTACTGTTTCATTGGATGACTTTGGCAAGCTACATATTCATGGAGGAACGCATCTGTTAAGGTGTGTGGTCAGAGGTCAATCAATATTTCCTGGCAACCAAATACTCATATATGTTAACTGGTTGTTTTTTGGCATTTACTAGTTAAATGAAATTAATCTGTCTCACAAATATTTATTAAATGCCTACAGTAATACCTGTTACATAGTAGATATTCAGTAACTATTTATTGATGCATGGAATATTTCTTGAGATCTTGCTATGTGCAGCTATGCACAGACTCAGTACTACATTCCTGTTTATGAAATGATTCATAAACAGGGATGGGGATTTTTTTCTCTCAGAGCCCTGACTCTGACTATAAAATCATTTGCATAACAAGAGCCTCCAGCCTTTTCATTCCTCTACCCCTAACCATTCCCACCCCTGCTAATGAGACAAGTAATCTAAAAGCTTGAGCAATGTGCCCATAAATCCATCTGTATGGCTCTGTTCAACAGTGTGTCCTCCCCTGGGCCCACAGCAGGAAAATATGCACCATTGGAAGCCTGAAAAGTACATGAATCAAATGCAGCTGGCCCACAGCAAACCCGACACTAGCTGGCTCATCATCTGTATTAACACCAATCACTTTTGTCATGTTGGTTTGCTGGAAAGAGTAGAGTCATCAAAACCTACTGCCCGAATACCTCTTGCACTACTGGGGAGCTTCAAGATTAAAACACTCCTAGTACTCCCCTGAAGGATCGCCTCACCCTGGGACCCTCCCTGCCACTCTCTTGCCCCTTTTCCTCAGGAACCTCTTTGTTCTTCGTGTCTCCCTCTGCTCTTTGAAAAACTCTCAGTAATACCACTTATCACATTCTCCAAAAATTATTTGTCTTCATGCTTACCTGAGCTTTTTGAGAGCAGACACTCTGGCTTCTTCATCTTTGAAGTCTCAGCACCTCACCTAATAACAGCCTAGCACATGGAAGGTGGCGAATAAATGGTTTTCCTGTAGATTTTCTTTGTTCTTAATTAATTAATAAACATATATCCCTTAGCCAGAGCCAGCAAACTATATGAGCATTGGCAGTATCTATTCAATCTGCTGTTTAGGCCCCTCAAACAGTCTTAAAATCCTTGCCAGAGTTCATCATTATTTTCAATATCTAGAAAATGTTTTGCCCAATTATTCTATGAAAAAAACCACATAATTTTAGAACAGGTGTGACACCAGAGATCTAGTATAAATCCCCCAAATTTACAAATGAGGAATCTCAAGTCCCAAGAAGTTAAGTTCACACAGCTAATGAATGGCAGTGAAAGGATGGAATTCGAGTCTGCTTGCTCCTCGCCTGGTGCTTGGCTTACCAGTCCACAATCCAGATTCAGCTTGTTCAGGTTTCATTTCTTTAGAGGCTCATGAAGGGACTTGGGAAAGACGCTGGCAGTCAAGCTGGATTCAGAAAGAGGGAGATAACCTCCACCAGCTGCTCTATTTCTTTTTCCTGCCCAGCAGCATTCATAGTAGCCAAAAAGCTGTCTTAGTACAAGGAGCAAGAAAGGGAAAAAGTGATGGAAATCTATATAATATGTAGCTAATGAAATAATGAGGAGGCTTTTTAGGACAGTTTCAGATTTATAACCTGAGCTCAAGATGGGCTACCTCCACGTCAGATCCTCTACAGTGACTGAATTCCGTCATAGAACCTTTGGAACTACCCTGGTCTGAATCTGTGTCCCTGAAAAGGATTTGGAATATAAATAGCCCATGACTTTAGAGGTAAAAAGGGAGGAAGAAAACACTTCCTGAAGTGTTCACCAGGAGAGTGCTTCATCCACTAACTCAGCAAATGTCCATTAAGCACAAACTATACGCCAGGCAAGGAGTTGAGTACTGCGGCCATGAAGATGAACAGGACAGAATCCCTGCTCTCAGGGTGCTCTGTGATATCGCCCACCAAGAACTCTTGAGAGGACCCAGTATTACACATTCTCTCTGTCTCTCTCTCTCTCTCCCCCCACCCCCAAGTGTATTAGAAATACACAAGTATCTCTGACACTCAGGATTTAGCCCTCAGAACTAGTATAGTCCTAACCAGAACCCTAAACTTTCAGTTCATGACTAACACTGTTTAGGCATCTCCATATCTCTTGTCCTATGTCCTTGAAACAAAAGCAAACTGTGTCCAAATGCTGTAAAAGTTTGTGGATTGTGCCACTGCAAAGGCCAAGATGGACACTGCTTCAGAGCAGAGGAGAACTTGTGCAGCCAAAGCACTTACACAAGAAAAAGACAAATTAATTCCCTTATCAAATGTTCCCCTCTCATACAGAATGAATGCTGTAGATTCTCATATAACTGCATTATTGCTTCTCTTCAGGTACAAAGTTTTAATTCTGGAGGTACTCACAGATTAGTACTATATCCACAACAGGTGCAGACAGAGGTTGAAGAATGTTAAACAATTCGTATTACTCTTAAATTTATCTTTATGTAGCTCTATACGTAGTATGTGTGGAGAATAATAAAAATACATTGACAACCAGATGAAATTACAGTGTGAGAATAGTGAATAATTTTATATTTATAAAAATAGTCAAAATTTGAAAATAAAATTTAAATGTCAGCTTTATTTAGAAGCTGTTATATTCATCAATTACAATTTGTATCTTACCTCTTACTTTTAATAATTATTGGATATTTTAGGAGAAATATAACTTTTAAAACACATAATAATTTTAATTTTCTGATTTTTACGTTTACTCTATTTTTGACAAAATACCAGATTTTTGTATAGTTTTTATACAAATACATTTTATTTTTAGTCTTTTAGCTCATTTTCATAAACAGCCCTATTATATTAATATTATGGGAAATATTAAATATGACAACAATCATTTTGTTAAAATAAAGAAAAAAATCTGTCTTACAATACACAATAATTGGTGAACAATTGTTCTCATCCAAACAATACTAGCCCATCAATAGAATACCAAGGCATGCACAATAATAATTAAATTTAGTCATCTTTAATATTTTTCCAACTTTCTATTATATAAAAACCATGGCTTTACCCACATTATTTTTATTTTGTCATTATGAAAATGTATCTGTCAAAGTAGAAAGTTAGGACATATTTTATTTAACAGCTTTTTAGCTTGATTTACAGCCTTTATGTTTGCCAACATATGGTTTCTGGACCTTTGTTTGTCCCTTCCTCCCAGCTGCTGAAATGTTAGGGGGGGCCAGTGTGTGAGTCACCAAAGGTGTTAACATAAAATGATTGAAGCCCTAAAATGTCTTAGCCAATTTTCCATTGCTATAACAGAATACCTGAAACTGGGTAATTTATAAAGAGGTTTATTTTGCCTTACGGTTCTGGAGGCTGGGAAGTCCTAGATTGGGCAGACACATCTGGTTGGCTTCTAGTGAGGGCCTAGTGCTGCATCATAACATGGGAGAGAAGCAGAAGGGGAACAAGCACCAGAAAGGGGGGGGGGGAATGCAAGGGCCAGCCTTGCTTTAGAACAAGCTGCTTTCTTGGTAACTGAGAAGGCTCCACCTTCCAACACAGCCACAATGGGGACCAAATTTTCAACACACGAATTCTGGGGAACATTGAAACCATAGCAATAAGCCGACAAGGAAAGCAGAAAAATAAGTCTCCTCCCTTTTACTGATGTTAGGAAACCACCTCCCTCCCCACCTTTTCTTTTTTTTTTTTTTTTTTTCTTTTTTTTTTTTTTTTTTCGTGTCCGGCAACGGATCGCAACTCTCAGTGTCACGCCTGTACTGGACCGGGACTGGCAACGGGATCGCAACCCTCAGTGTTACGCCTGCACCTCGCTCAGCCAGTGAGTGGGAACTGGTCTGTATGTGGGATCCGAACCCTCGGCGGGAGCGTGGCCAGCCCCCCACCTTTTCTTTTTTAACCATGTCAGTCTCAGGTGGAGCCACACAGGTCATAGGCCATGGTGATTCTCAGTGTTACCGTCCACGGAGTCAGTATTGGAGAAGGACTTGTTCAGCTTTTCTAAATGTTCCTTGGAAGACTGGTTTGTTTGAATGGATGTAGTTTGCATCTGTGTTTAAAGGTTCCATAAAGTACAAAGAATACAAAAATAGCAGAGAAATTTTTCAGGCTTAGAGGCCCTGACAGTGGCTTCCACATTCCTACTGTAATGGGAACGTAAATATGATCAGCCCAATAAATTCCCTGCCTGGCTGTGACTGGACGGTCTCAATGGGTCTGTTTCACTGTGCTGCATTCATAATGGTCAAAGCAAGGCTATGGCCAAACACAATTATTCTATTTTTGGTTCTCATTTAGAGCCCTTAAAGAGAAATGCATTAGCCTTTCATTCATACATTAATGGCTTATATTTTATTTATCTTTTGTGAACCTTTTGATACATCTTTTTACTTTCCAGGTAATCTCTTAAAACAATTTTACTCTTGGATTTTACCTTATTCCTTGTAAACAGACATAATTAAAGTCTGGTAAGTTTTCTCTCCTTGGTAATGTTTACACAGTTATTTTGAAGCTGGTTAATATTTCTCTCAGTTGAGGCAGCCCTTGTCTGTCCTCACACCTTGTCACCTATCACATTATAGAGTAGGGTCTTGTATTATCCAACACCCACTGACCTTAAGAAAATTTAGACAAACAACAAAAGATAAAGAGAGTGACAGCATGAGCATAAAGGGAACCCTATTTAAATAGTGCAAGAGGACCTCCCCCCACACACACTCCACCTCCTACTCTGTCCCACTCAAAGACCATGTGCCTGAGTGAACCTGAGTTGGGAGCCATGAGTCGGCCATATCCATGAACCAAATATGATTCCAATATTTATAGACGTGCCTTTTTCAGACGTTACCCCTAAATGCAAGCCAGCCACATCTAAGACAACTAAAGAGACAGCATTCTGTCCCAAAGTTAGAGGGAAACAACTTGGCTAGGTGTTTTGAAGGCAGCATGTTGGTCTCCAAAATGTGCCCTCTGTAGCAATTTCTAATTTTGACTAGTTACAAATTCTCATCTCATGAACCAGCTTTTGAAGCCAACCTTTAAGATGCTAGTTGAATTCTAGTTTTATGTTCAGCCCCATTCTCAGTGAATATCAAGCTGTGTTTGATTCATTCTTTGTATCCCTTGCAGCCCCAACACAGTGCCTCAAACAGGGGTATGCGAGAAACTGTGAATAAATAAAAAAATAAATCTTCAAGTATTGAAAAACGCCTCTCTCTGATGGACTCTGTAATCCATGTAATGAAGAAGTCACCAGATGCCTACTATCATATTGATACTAGCTATTTCTAAAACACTGCTAAAATGGTGTTTCTCAAAGTTTGGTCCCCAGATCATCTGCCTCAGAATTAGTCAGGAGGTATATTTAAAAAGTAAATTCAAGGCCCCACCCTAGCCTCTTGATTCAGCACCTCTGGGAGTGAGTCCCCAGGGCCTGCGTTTCCTCATGCTCCCAGGTGGTTCTCATGCACTCCAGAGTTAAAGAATCAATGCATCAGGGGCACTCAATAGTGTCTGTGCATTAGAATCACCTGGGAAAATTTGGGGACATAACAATACCCAGCCCACTCGAGACTAATAAATCAGAAACTCTGGAAATGGGCCTGGCCATCAGGATATCCTTAAAGCTCCTGAGACGATTCTAATGTCCAGTCAGGGCTAAGAACCACTGCTTAAGACCCTTCTTTCTCCCATTTTAACCCACTTACAATCAGCAGTGTCAGCGGTGTTCAGCACACAGACACTACAGAAGAAGGGGAGAGGATCAAGGAAAACAAAACAACATATAAATGTCAGCGTGTGTGGGAAAACTAAACTGACTCAGGGCTTTCAAAAGCAGTCAGCCTTAAAGTGAAAATAGCTGGCTCTCACCAGACCAGTAAGAGAGTGACATTTGATGGAGGTGCTGTAAAGAGGCTCTTTGCTACTTTATGTGTATTACCTGTTAATAATTTAAGTCAAATCCACGTCACTATTCTTAGGACTGGCCCATGGTACTACTCACTGGAATTAAAAGAGGATAAATAAATCCCTTGTTTTAAAGAACAAAATGCTTATTTTCTGAAAGAAATAATATCTGTTTTGTGTAAGCTCTCTGTTACAAGCCTCCCAGTAACTATGCTCTCTAAGCAGGAAAAGTACTATAGTCCCCACATTGCAGATTGTAAAACTGGGTAGGAAGAGTTAAGCAGACTACGAAAAAACACATATTTAGTAAGTATAAGGTCTGGGATATAACCCAGGTCTTCTGACCCAAATCCAATTTTTTTCTCACTAAATTCAAGCCCTTCAATACTATCCTTCCTCCAAAAAAGAAAGAAAAAAGATTCAGTTGATATGGAAAAGTCTCACCTGCCTGCATCTCTCTTAAGATACTTATTACTTTCTTTTTAATCTTTATAATTACTTACGGAGCCAGATTTCCCTTGCTGTTTTACTTAAAGAGGGAAGATATGTGTCTGATTCACTTGTATATTACCCACAATGCCAAGCCCTGCAAAATGGTAGGTAATCAATAAATGTTTCTTGGGTAACTAAATGAATATAAGAAATAGATATATTTAAACGTTCAAATTATAAAATCTTCATCTCCAGAGCAAACACAATCCTGCTAACAACTGGCATGCTCTTTTCTTTAACAACATCCTTCCATATTCTTCTTATACTGGCATTAAAATCAAAACCATTACTAATCTTGTTGACAGCCCAAATTTTAAACACAGATGGGAATTATATACCAGGAATCAATGATGGATCAAGAAATCAATATTTTATTTCCAGACAAAATGTTCTTTCTTTTAAAGAAGAGGGGCAGATGGACCACAGATCTACCCTTTACAAATAAAAAGCTTTGAGAACATATTTAATTGATAAGTCTTCTTGATAAGAAAAACAAACAGCAGCAACAACCACTACAACAAAATCCAATTATCATCCACCTACCAAAACGACTAAAATGAAGAAGAGCCAAGTGTTGGCAAGGATGTGGAGCAAAGGGAACTCTTACACAATGCTGATGGGAGGATAAATGGGTACAACTGCTTCGGAAAAGTATCTACCAAAGTTGATCCAGGAATTTAACTCCTAGGTATGTAAACAACAACAATGTGTACACATGTTCACCAAAGACAAATACAAAAATGTTCTTATCAGTACTAGTTATAAGAGCCAAATACTAGAAATAACCCAAATGTTCATTAACAGTAGAATGAACAAATTGTGGTAGACTCATAGGATAAAATCCTAATCCACAATGAGAAGGAAGAACTTGTAATTACACAAGCAAATATGGATGAGTTTTACAAACAAAATTCTGAGTGAAAGAAACCAGAGACAAAAAAGAACATACTGTATTATTTCATGTATATAAAGTTCAAAACCAGGCAAAACTAATCTGTGTTGTTAAAAATCAGGATCGTTTTCTCCCTTGGGCGGGGTGATGAGTAGGGGCTGGAAGGGGGAGTTAGCAGTCATCAGTTGCTGGGTCTGGGCACTGGGAACAGAGTGCATGCACCTTGCAAAAATTCATTAAGCATTTCATGTTAAACCTAAAGTAGAAGTTTAAAAAAGAGTGAGATTTTTGGCAGTATTTAACTAGTGGTGCACTGGTTCAAACAAACTTCTAGTGAATGGGGTTGAGAGGTGGTATTTCTCCACAAATAAGAGATTTTAACAGCAATGTTTCACACCTGGTCAGAATTCAGGGGCTCATAGGAAGCTTCCTTGCTTTGCGATTGTTATAAATGCACATTTCACATTCCTCTGGGGTTTTACTTACTACAAATAGTCTCTCGAAGCTACCCATACTCAGTCCTCTCATTATTCTCCTCCATTCACCCACCAAACACTCCTCAGGGCATGGACCACACCACTTTGGTTTTGTGTTTTTTTCACCCAACCCAGGGTAAGCCCCAAGTAAGTACTTAATAAATATGTTAAGATCCTGAGATCTTCAAGGACACGGACAATATCTCTACCAGTAAATAAACTTGGTCCTCTGTACGTAGCCAGCCGAGAGAGAGGCATATGCCGGAAGGAGGCACTTCAACATTTGTGGTCTTTGCTCCAAAACCTTCTTTAGCTTTAGTGTCATTATCTTCTAGAACAATCACTGCTCATGGTTCATAAATAGTTCTCTCAGCTTTTTTCAGAACCACAAAGCATTTTCAGAACGGACAAATAAAAGAGTTCTTCCAAGACACACAAAGAGCATTCCTCATCTAGTGCCTCTTGGAGCCAGCTTCCATCACTTCTATTTCCCACTGCAGGCCACACACAAACTTTGCCTCCTGACCTCCCAAGGCATCATTTTAGTTGACTGCCTCTCCTTCTCTAGTCTAACTTTAGGAAATGCTTTCCACATTGTCTCTTTTAGGAGACAACTTTTCATACTCAAGGTAGAGGAAACAACCTCCTCCACAAGTTTGAAGCTCCTTCTAGAAACTATTCAACAACAACATGTGCTCCTTTTCCAGTAATCCCTATTTGACAAAAGCCAATTCTTTGGCCCCATCTTGTGATTTCCTGAATCTAGTAAACTATCATGTTGCATTTAGGTCCCTATCGGAAACTGTACTGTATCCCAGACAACCATGGAGCTGTAGAAATTGAAGCTCCTTTTATGGAAAGGTCCCGTTCCCAGTGCTTAGGATAATGATACCTGCATGAGGCCGATGCAACACCAGCAGTTTTTGTAGCACCATTAACTTCAGGTGGTGCCTTCATTCCAATAGGTTATGAGCTCAAACCACGGAAATGATACTCCAAACTTAAAACAGAACTTTCATGCACACAGAGTATATGTCTCCTCTCTAAGTTAAAATCTGGGGGGCAGTCTATAAATTTCATATGTATATTTTCTCTTTTGATATCAATGTCTGTCTTGCAAACCAAGAATTGGAAGGGGGCTCCAATTCAATATATTAAACCTACCAGATATTTTTATTTCCCTTTCTTTCTTAAACCCATTGAACTGACAATGAAGATACACAAAAGGACAGGACATGAGTAGGCCAAAGAATTAGGAAATTTTCTTGAAGACATATGGCATGTGAGATTACACTGACAGATAAAATAGAGAAAAAGAATGATTCAGAGTGCAAGAGAAGGCACAAGAGAAGCTGCAATGGAAGTGGGTGCGGTTACTCTATGAAGAGACCCCTAGAATTGGGGACATTGAAGAGAGTGAACACCGACGCAGCTGGCTAAAGGATTTGTGGGCTGGCTTTTGGGTGGTGCAAAATGAAGGTGGCTTATATTTCTGATGTCAGTAAGAAAAAATTAAAGGAAACTAGAACTTCCAGGAAAAATAGAATGCTGTATAAAAATTCATGACAAGAACATTAAGCACGATTATAGGAGATTTATGGAGTCTAAGAAAAGAGAATTTTGACTTGGAACTTGAAATTATCTATTTCAAGTAGACCTGATTTAAGAACATAAATTACATCTCCTCTACAGTCACATTCTGCTTCTACAGTTACTAACATTGAGCAATATCAGAATATTGTGAAAGATGTTTATTTCTTTTTGCTTCTCAGAATCAATGCATAGACAAAACAGAAGACTTAATTAAAGTTTCTGTTTGGTATGTAAATGCTTTAACCCTTGGAAATATGAAAATAGTGGTAGACTGACAAATACTAGGAGTTAGAGGTGGGAGGAGAGGTGGGAGAGAGTGCAGGAGTGATCGTCTCCATGTCATACTCCATGGGCCCATAAGTGATATGCCTAAAGTTGAAGGAACAAGAAATGAAAGTCAAATATTATTTAAAGTATAACCAATAAAAGAGCCACAGGAAAAAGAAAATGGGAGAAAATGCAGGGGAAAAGAAAGAGGGTTGGTGGAAGCGAGCTGAAATAGTCTTCTATTATAGCAAGGAGTTAAAACACAAGCTTGAATTTATAAGCCAAGAGATAGATATTAGAGTTATATAAAATAGACATTTGGAGTTATAGCAATAGCTACTAAAAGAACTAAAAACAGAAAATATCATGGGTGGTGGCCTCTTGGGAGCAGAGCCATGGATAGTGAAGAGACATACTTTTCATTTGATGCCTTATCTTTGATTGAAATTTTATTTCCATGAGGATGTACATCTAAAATTCTCATTAGCATGCTGGTGTTATAACATCCCAAGTTTTCTACCATGTTTCAATTTTCTAATCCTCAACCAATGAGGCAATGACTCTATATAATGATCAAAACTTGACGGCAGGCTAAATTTCCATGGTCTTCAACTCTAAGGTGAGTAGCCACCTCACTGGAGCTCTCTAAGTCTGACATAGATTGCCTTCTGGACTTGAAGATACTTCTGAACTAATTACAACTACCTGCTTGTTTGTATTACTAGGACTACCAGTTTTGGGGGGTTGTCACCTTCTCTTACAACCAAGTATCATAAATCTCTCAGTAGATCACTTTAATAAGGTGCACTGGTCAAGTCCAGGAATTCCTTACTTTTGAACTACCAGAAAAGAAAAAGCTGCCCGAACTGAAATCCTGACAGGGGAGAACTTCCAACTTTCAGCACTAGCAGAGGGTATTGATTACATTTCTGGAGCACTCACAATCTAAAAACCTTCTGGAGCCTAATGACAAGGATGGAAACAGCGTTTATTAAATCCCAGAAATATTCCCTCTGCTTACTTTAAATGCCAAAGCCAAATGCTAAAGAACCAGGGGATAAAATATAAAGCTGTGCAATCCGCTTCTGGAGATGCGGAGTTGCCATTTTTTCCTTCACTTTTGTTTCTTCATCCAGCCTCCAAGCATTCCCCGAGCCTCACCTGACCTTCCGTGGCATGATGTACCTCCAGGACCATTTCACCTTGCTTAGTTTAACATGTTTTACCATTACTTCATCTTACTCGGTTTAACAAATGATATGATCCTGAGAGAAGAATAAAATGGAAACTGTAGCTGAAATGATGAAAATTGCTTACGTTTGTCATGGTAAAAAACAAACAAAAAGCATAGATTTTGAAGTAATACAAAGATGTTGTGTGGTTTCAAATTAGAAAATTTAAGTAGCTTAAATCTGGGTAAGGTCGCACAGATTGCAAAATTAGATTCCAGCCCAGAATTGTTTTCTTAACTAAATAATGGTTAGGCATAAGGGAGATGATAATTTTCAAACCTATAGGGCTGGCCCGGTGGCGCACTGGATAGTGCGCCGCTTGCCGCGCTCCCGCCCGAGGGTTCGGATCCCACATGCAGACCGGTTCCCGCTCACTGGCTGAGCGAGGCATGGGAGCAACACCGAGGGTTGCAAGCCCGTTGCCGGTCCCCGGTCCGGTACGGGGGCAACACTGAGGGTTGCGATCCGTTGCCGGACACAGAAAAAGACAAAAAGACAAAAAAATAAAATAAATAAATAAATAAATAAATAAATAAATAAATTTACTGCAAAGTTAATGAATATTGCCTGCCCTGAAAACTGACGATGGTACAAACTTTTTTCTACATATTGGCAAATTTTTACTGAGGTTTATTCTAAGCCTTGAGGGAGTACTTAAGTTTAGGGAAATAAAACTGTATTTTATTTCTTTCATATAAATCACAAAAAAGGTTGGGACAAAAATTATTCAGTCTGAATACACCAATTGCTGAGAATATTAAACAAAAGAGTGTTTCATTTCTAAATAATCAGGATTATTTTAAAGCTAACCTATTTGAATTCCAGCATTGCAGAATTAATATAAAGTATCTTTCCCCTAAAATGAACCATTCTTTTGTCCAGTTGTTTTCTTCTTTATATGGCTAAATGTGAAATGTAAAATGTATTATGGACTATAGTCAAAAAAGTTTTTAAAACAGTGCCCTAAATCTACACTAGCCATTTCCATAACATACTTCCACTATTTTACCTTTAAGCTTGGTATTTATATCACTTGCCAGAATTAATCTGCAAATAGGTTACATTTTACCAGACAATACCAATTGGTAATACTAGTTACTTGGAACACTGTGTTAAGACAGATTCTGATGCTGTACCCAACTACAGTGGTAAGGCAGACCCTAACCAGTTAACAATATTTACTATGGAAGCAAAAAGAGAGAATGACAGTATGTGCTTATAATCACTGTCAGGTATTTTAAACTATGGATAGTTTTATATTTTCTAAAATAAAACACAATTTCAGAAGTTGAAATTCTATAATATAAAACCTGTACTGAGACTTCAGAAATTACCAAAATTGTCAGGGTTATCCAAGCTGTCTCAGAAAGAAGATGGATATATTCCAGTATAAACATCCATTTGTCATTCAGAGTTGTGGAGAGAAAAGTCATAGGAATCAAATGACTTGGTAACCTAGTCACCATCCTTCTCTAAATCCAGTCAATTTCTCTAGGGATCATTGCTGACCATAGACGAGAAATATTTTCCTTAATATTTTCTTTTTAAATAATTGAATAAACAGTAGATAGTGCAATAACAAACCCATGTGAAATATGTGCAAATTTAATACATTATCAAGGAGATATCACCAATCAGTAGGAAGGGGAAGAATGATTCTGGGACAACTAGTTAGCTATTTGCATTTCATATAAAATGTTTCCATTACATCCTTGTCTCACACATGAACCAAAATAAATTTTATGTGGATTAGATTTAAACTTGAAAGGTTATATCATTTTTTCCAAACCTACAAAAAAATAGAGGTGAACTTTTATTTGATCTCTGATTAGGGAAAGAATATTTAAGTTTAAATGCAATGGAAGTAATGACAAAGAAAAGATCAGAGATCTAACTATCAAAAATTTTAAAGTATATGTATATTATTAAAACACCAAAGCAAAAATCAGGGAAAAACAAAAAGTTAAAAAACCAACACTCAAGTGAATTGCTCTAGTTAGAATGTTTTGGTTACAAGGAGGAGTATCTATTCAAATGACTTCCCCATGAAAAATGTATGGGGAATCTGACTGAGACAAAGTACAGGAAGTGCAGCTGGATCTCGTGGGAATAGGAAAATGATTAGGCAGGTAGTCGTTCCATTTTCATTCCTCCCTGGTCCGCATGGTCTCTCTTCTCTGTGCCCGAGCACGCCTCCTCCGTTCTCTCTTTTGGAGAGAATCATGCCTGCTCCTCCTCTATAAATTTAGTTTGCATGTGGCTTTGACTGGCCTTTGTCCCGAACCTGGCTCCAGAACCCAGTACCATCTTACTGACTCAGTTTTTCAGTGTTTTAATCCAAGACTTCTGGAGAGAAGATATAATAGGCCCAACTTGGGTTAGGTCTCTGCACATGGTGCAGTCAGGTGTGGCCACTGGGAAAGAAGGCCTTCCATGGACATAGAACTGGTGAGGCCTACGTGTTTCTCAGCAGGTCTGGGTGCAAGTCAACTCCAAAGACAGGGACATGGGAGGGGCAGGCAGCAAAGACGCATCTACTACACATTTGATGGAATGTTATAAAGTTAACATGGGGTCTCATAATAAGAAGATAAGCCAAAAAATAAAAAGCCTACTGCAAAGTTTTATGGTCAAAATGATCTCCAATATGTGAAGGAAATAAAAGCACAAATATGCTAGCCGTACTAGACAAAAGTGACTTTTTGTTATTCTGATTTATTACATTCATTTGTACTTTCCAAAGTTTCCACCACAAACATGCATAACTCTGATAATCAGGAAAGAAATAAAGTAAAACACCAAAAGAAGAAAAGCCAAAAGTGTTGGAAACTGAGTGCCAAGTATGCAATTTAGGTTGAGTTCCCGGGTCCCTCTTTGTGGCAAGTCCCAACTTTCAATCCCACTACTTCCCTTGCACTCCTTGCTGCACTCCAGCCTCAATAAATGACAGACATTTCTTTGAAGACCCTGCCCACACTCATCCACTCCACCATTGCTGTGGTCGTGTCGACAAGATTGTCCTTCCAGGCTTTCTGTACCCAGTGGGTGATCCTCCCTCAACCACCATTGCCCCAACAAAATTCCTTCTCATCTGCTTCTTTTAGCCCTGAGCCTGTAGTAGCTCTACTATAACCCTCAATCCAACTTGTTTTCATTGCCTGTTCATGCCTCTGTCCCCAGCTATAGCTGAAACTCCTTTTAGGGAGATCTCTGTCCTATTAATGCTATTTCACCAGAAGCTAGTACAGGACATGAGCAAGAGCAGGTTCTCAATGAATGTGTTGCTAAATAAATGTTGAAAGTTCAATACATTATTTCTGTACTAGGATCAGAGATTTCAAATTGTTCTCATAGCAAAACATTTTTTTTTACTAAAAAAAGAATAAGTTTGTGGTGTACCCTAAAAAACATTAACTTTAGAGCCCAGCAGACCAGTTTTGAATCCCATCTTTGTCAACTCACTAGTCGGGTAAATTATTAAGATTTTCTGAGCTTCTGTTTCCTCATCTTTAAAACGCAGATGATGACATCTTTCATGCAGATCTAACTAACAGATTGAAGGTGAAATATACTGTGACTGGCACACAGTAGGAGCTTAGTAAATGGTAACTATTACTTATATTGAGATTACTAATATCATTGTTAAAATAGCTAGGAAATACCCAGAGAGTCATGTACTCATAGAAAATGCATGATATTTGAATTACTTCTCAATGATGATTAAAAGGGATTCCATTACCAAAAATAACCAGTCTATTTATAGAGGTATAGGAAAGCTAGCACCTCTAGAATATGCAGGGATGGAAAAATTATGTGAAATCCTAGAAACACTAGGATCTGCAAGGGCTGTCAGATTAAACTTTAGCATCCAACGCACCATTTCAGTTTATCTTCTTCAGCTGAAAGCCCATTAATCCATTAAAGCACATTATTTTAAACAAACTTCAAGTCACCAAACTGAGCCACTACTGTGCTGTTCTGGTAAGTGTGGTCAGATTTTTTTTTCTTGGCTGTGACCTATGCAAAAACAAAGCACTATTATCAATGAGAAGATTCTAAGAGGAAAGAGCAGCCCACAAAGTCAGAAATTCTTCTCCTGGCCTGGCATGTGGTATGCTAAGGGGAGACACAGGATTGGAAACTCTGATTTGGGGTCAAATGGAATCTTCTCCAAAAGCATGGTTCTGAGAGAACAGCACTTGCTGTGGGTGCATTTGGGTGGGAATCTGTGACTGAGGCACAGGGTCAGCTCGATTGTGTGCCAGATATGTTGTATCTTATTATAGTTATTATGCCCTTCTTAAACAGATATTTACTGACCACGTATTATGTGGAAGACCTCATACTGGGTGGTGAGCAGGATATAAAAAGTGAAGATAGGGCTCATGACCCTAAAGAGTTTCCACTCTACTAGGGAAGCACCACAAACCCATGCACAATTCCAACAGCAGGTCACGCAGGAATTGTGTCACAATACATATATCATAAGCACTATGCAAGCATTATAGTGTTTCAAAAGACTCTTGGAGTCTCAAATACTATTTTATAAAAAGAAGGTTCAGAATACTTACTGAAAAGTGATTCAGTAACAAACATAGCAGTCCTAGGATTACGTTAATAAGATTTTTACAGCAAATGCTTCCTAAAACTTATGCATTTAGTAAATATTTTCCTCCTAAAAAAGTAGATGCATTATGGGCTCTGCAATTACTCCAGAAATGCTAGACTTAAAGTTGCCTACATCAATGATTTTTTATTGAAATAGTTATATAACTTTCCTCCTTGGGGTCTTTGCACTTGTCATTCCTTCCCCTTAAAGATCTCCCACCAAATTTCACATGCCTGGCTCCCTTATCCATTGAGGTCTCTGCTCAAATGCCACCTTCTTAGAGACACTTGTCCTCTTATCCCATCGCCCTCTCTCCTCCTCTCTACTCTATTCCTCCCCCTCCCCATGATGGTATGGATTATTACCTGCCACTTTATTATATAGGGGGATCTTCAAAAAGTTCATGGAAAGATCTGTATATAATCTTGTAATTCTATTTTTCCATGAACTTTTTGAAGTACCCTCATATTTATTTGTGGTCTTTCTCCTCTCTTTTAAAGTTGAGAGCTCATCTATCTAGTTACCACAGTAACCCAAGACCTAGGATATTACCTGCTTATAGAAGGCAAGTTATAAGCATTTGTTCAACGAATGAAAGAATGAAGTGCCTTCTCAGGAGAATTAGATTCCTTGGAATATTCTCAAAAGTGGCAAATATTCATGTAGTGATGTGAGTGTGAATTTTTAATTAGCCAGGTTTTTTGATTAATAAGACGGGTGGATCATGTTGGATTCATTCACTCAGTCATTTAACAAATATGTATTGAGGATTACTGTATGCCAGACACAGTTCTAGGTGCTAGATTATTCAGTTGGCCCAAAATGAAATGTGACTATAAGGTAAAATAATGGGCTTTCTTATGTGATGATAAATCAGTTCTAAAGAGTTCCAAAGATGTCTCACACGATAGCAGCATAACCTAAATGGAAGCAAAGCTTCCAAAAGTGACTGCTCATGACTTTGATGTGCAGGTCCTGATATGCTTGTTTTTTTTTGTTTGTTTGTTTGTTTTTCCTTTTTGTCTTTTTTCGTGTCTGGCAACGGATCGCAACCCTCAGTGTCGCGCCCGTACCAGACCGGGACCGGCAACAGGATTGCAACCCTCGGTGTTGCTCCCACACCTCGCTCAGCCAGTGAGCGGGAACCGGTCTGTATGTGGGATCCGAACCCTCGGCGGGAGCGCCACCGCACTCCCAAGCGGCACACTGTAGCAGTGCGCCACCGGGCCGGCCCTGATATGCTTGTTTTTAAAGACCAGTTTCAGCTCTTTATGGTTCCATTTCCTAGAAATAGAGCCTCTCAGACACCCACAGTGGGTCTTGTGGAGACAGGTAGGGGAAGGAATTGTAGTAAGCCCTCCTCTAAATTACTCCAGATATTCTATTGCACAACAGACTCACCTTTCACACATTGTTTATTTGTGGAAAACACGTAAGCCCACAAGTTGAAGCATAGACATTTTGGGGGTTCACAGATACAGAGGAAAATATTTTCAAATGTTAGTAAGTAAAAATCCTAAAGACATGTGGGAATAATACATGCAAACAAATATGTCTTGGTTGGGTTTTCTTGTTTGGTTGGTTTTGGGGGTTTTTTTGAACCCTCAGAGTCCAGAAGAGAAATTACTTGGTAAGTAATCCTGGCTTATAAAGGGGTCCTTTAGAATACGGATATGTAAATCTATTCCTCCTGGAGTCAAATGGTGCTAAACACTTGTGTGTATCTAACAGCATTGTAAGTTTCTAATGTATTGCATATAATATTCTAGAGCCAGGCCAACTCAGCACTTACCAATAAGAAATTATGAAGCACCAAATTTCGTTTTGTCTTTCTCTAAATGACTCTTTGCATCTGGTTCCTCGCCCTCAGCAAAACTTTGTACTTCATGTTCAGTTACGAGAAGTATTTTCCCCCAAAAGCTTCCACAGATAACCTTCTGGTATAAACTGTTTTGGGTGTCTCCCTGCTTCAACAACCCTTCAAGTGCAGCAGACCCTGGAGAACAGGACATCCAAGTAAAAACAGTTAAATCCAAGTGGCTGCAGGATACATACAGCTGTGGCTTCTGTCAGCTCTTAAACAAGATGTTAGATTTGAGTCTGTTGTTTAGGAGCTGTCCGAGGTCCCTTCTTCAGGTGGCTGGGGTTAAAGGGTATGTAGATTAGTAGGCCAGCTGTTTGGTAATTGTCACAGCCAGTTACTGGGTAATTCATAGAAGAGCATTCTCTGGAGGTAGAGTCTTCGTTGCTAAGCAATAAGGGCAGGTAAAATTACCTTTCCCTGGTTCTTATTGGTCCAGTTTTAGAACACAGAGTATAGGTTGTGTTGTCTTCCCTCACAGCTCCCCCACACCTCTTTTGTTTTTCCATCCAGGCTATGAAATGAGTGCTGATAACTTGGACAGCCCTCGTTTGTGGGGACGTGTCTACTGTTGATGCAGGCCAGGGAGCAGGCAAATGGCTTGGAAGCAGCATCTACTGGGATGTGAACTCAGGTTGCACTGTTTTAAAATACCTTCCAGATCTCAGTTTGGGATTGGCCCACATGTCAGTCATTCAGGCACAAAAAGGAACAAAAACAATGACCAGGATTTCATGGAAAGGAAGGTCAGTGTGTGCCTGATGATGTTTTGCTTACATTAGTCATCAACTTTATTGTTGTTGTTGTTAGTTACATTTTGAAATACCTACTTGCTCTCAATATTTTTACTGTACTTTTTATGTAAATCACAAGTACTTTTTATGTAAATCACTCTATGTCACAGAGACCAAGTGTGGAGGGTAAGAGGAGACGCAAGCAGCAAAATCTCACTGCAGTCCCCTCAGAACAGGTTTGTACTGTTTTCTTCCTCTAATGAGCTGGCCGCAAACAAGACAGTGGGAGAGGGCACACAGCATCTGGCTTGGCAACTTCCCCTCACTCCTGCAAATCACTGGCAAATGGTCAAGAAGCATTTGCTCAAGTTGTTGAATGAGAAAAGGATGAAGCAGAGAGAAGAAAGAGGTCAGGTTCAAAGGGCGTTCTATAGTTTTCATTGTTTTCTTGTTTGCTTCTCTTTCAAATCTAAAATGCTCCAAGTCCCTTATGAACTCTTTTACCATCTAGGTAGGTTGAGAGGCTCTCTTATCATCCCCAGTGCTTGGATATGAGAAATCACTGAGAAAATAAGCAACTGTGCTGAAACCCAAAACTATGACAAACAAACAAACAAAACAAAACATCTATTTATGCAAAATTCCGTGCAGGCCTCCTAAGGCCTCCTCCCACATCTTAATTCATGGAGTTTCCCTTGAGACAGCAATGTATATTAATCAGTACTTTTATGTAAAAAGACATGCTCAGAGTCCTTCAGTAAAAGGAATTTACGAGAAAAAGAGAGAGAAGTAGTAAGTAGTCTGTGCACTGAAGAGCAAAATACAGGCTGGCCTACAGCTCCACACAGACACGTGCTTTGCAGCTCAGCTCCACAGACATCTCCTGGGCGGACCTTTTCATAAACATGGATTTAAGGATCTGGGGCCACAAAGTAAATTGACAGGCCGAAAGGACAAAAAGGATCCATCAGCACAACTTTTGTAATATAGAAGAGGAGAAATCCTAGTCAGACTTCTGAGGTTAGTGATAGTTTAACTTAATGGACTCTGTTTATGTACAGAGTAAATGTTTTGGGTTAAAAGGAACTTTTTAAGTCATAAAGTAGATTATTACACTTCACACTTGCAATTTATGCATTTATTAAATTTGTTAGTTGATGGCTGTAAGTGAAGCCCAAAAGAAAATATCCTATCACCTCTTTAACATGCTGAATTGTTTTTGTTCCTAAACTTTGCCCTTTATTAGATTAATAATCAATTGTAACATAGGCTCATAAAATTAAAAGAGGGCTTTTAGTCTTTTCACATCTTATATTCACACTATAACCTTCTGATAACAACTTCCGCACTATAACTATAATTTCCTTGTATATTGGGACAATACTTCGGAGAGCACTACCTCACAAAGAAGTCATTTTGATATTTCAGGAATAAAACCCCGTTGGATCGAGTCCACAAGCCACTATCACTTTAAAACAAATTGCTCTTGGTTGGGTTTTATATATTGTGACGAATAATATATTAAGACTCCCATGTGGTGTGTTTTAACTTAGGTTCTGAAGAAGACTCTATCTCTGATTCTCAAATGTCAGAACCCTAAAATGAGACATGCCTTTTTGCTATTTCCTGTCTCTGAGTATTATAAGATGCAATATTTTGACAGCGTTCTGTGTTTATACTTCAAGGCACAATTGCACATTTTATCACCACACAAAATAAACCTAGGTAAACATCTCTTTCTTCCTGTCTCGTACATGTCATTTGGCCATGAGGCATTATATTTGTCTCCTTATTCCTGTTTTTTGAGCGATTTGTATTTTAACTAAACTTTCTTTTTTTCCTGGAGTCAGTAGTGATCAGTTAGATTTCTCCCTGCTCTGCACAATTAAAGAGCATCTCCCTCTCTGAATATCCTTCCTACTTCCTGAACCCAAAGCTCTTCACAACTGGAAACAATTCTCTTTTTGAGACAGGACATATTGGGAACATGCAAATTGACAGTAAAAGGTCCCCCAAAAGTATGACCTTTGTAGAACACGCTTATCATTACCATGGTACAAATCTGCCTGATTCTTTTTTATCTAGACAAAACTCTGGTGAGGATTTTTTGTTTGGTTTGGTTTGGTTTGTTTTTTTCTTTTTCTGTCTCACAAAAACCAAGTGTTCTCCAGCAATGAGGCAACGGAAAAAATCAATACTTGCCATGTACCATGTAACCAATAGAATAAGGGGAATGATTTATGTATGGATGGATGCAGCCTGAATCAGCTGGGGCCTCGTACAGAGAGCGAGAAAAAGAGAGAGGAAGAGTCAGAGGGAGAGAGAGAGAGAGGAAGAAAGAGAGAGAACAGAGGGGAGGTGGGGGTAGCTCAACTGCAGTGATTATTTCTACAGTGTGGCCAGATTTTTTTTTTTCTTCCTGCAGCAGTAATCCCCCTCTCCGGCACTACAGGACATAGGGAAAGCCTGCAATTTGTGGAATATGTGATGGCTCAGCTCTCCCCTCCTCTCCTCAGAGTCATGATGCCATGTCATATCAAGGTACACTGAGAAGGGGAGGGTGATGTATGGCCTGCAGTCCTTCAACCTTCCAGTCATCTCCACCCTAGGAAAGGCTACTGATGGGTCGACAAGCACTAGTTGACAGAGAGTCCAATTATCAACAGGATTTAAAAAAATAAATAAATCGCTCCAGCACCGCTTCCTAAGAAGACCAGCGGGAAGGGCTTACAGACGAGAACTACTCTATACCTCAGGAGTTTCTGCTGGAAATATAGTTTGGTTAAATGGAAATCCAGGGCGCTGCAGCACTTAAAGGTATTTAATCCTGAAGGTAACTTTTAGGATAGCTGATATTCTAGCTCAAAGCTTAGATATTCACTGTAGTTATGTGCCAGTGGTGGGAAGGTGCAAATAGAAAGCCCCTAATCCGGCTACTTCACGGCTGGATACATGCTACAATTGTATATTGAATTCTGGTGGTTGTGACTTTAAATTGGTGAGGGTTAAAAAATCAGTTGCTTTAAGATGACAGAATATATATATATATATAATTTTTTTTAAATGACATAATAGTTTATAAAATGCCTACTCCCTGCTTCAAACTCAGGACAAATCTGAGACTTTGTGAGAGTCAAATTTGACCATTTCTTTGGAATATTCTTGTTTTTTGAGTTATATTTAGGTAGATTTAAATTTATTTTTATGAGTTAGCCTTTTTATACATTGTGCCTGAAAATACAGGAAGCTTGACAGCATTGTATTTCCATGAGTCTGTTGAAGACTGAATTATGTCCTTTTATGAGGAACACTGATGCCTTATAATTTTTTATAATGTTTTTACATCCAGTTAACATCACAGTTAGGTATTACCCTAAGATATAGCCCATATATGATATCTACATTCCATATATGATTCATTACACTGCCCATAATATATGGTAAGATATTTTATGTTTGCTTAATTTGGAGCTAGTAGTGTTACCCATAAATTGTTTAAATAGCTTCTTCTCCCTCTTGAAAGTATTCATTCAACTCAACACTATATTGTAAACTCTCTTGACAAAATGCCATGTAATTTGAAAAATATGTATGTCTACCTTATGCAAATTATCTTAAA
Organism: Galeopterus variegatus; assembly: GCF_000696425.1. Classification (NCBI taxonomy): domain Eukaryota; kingdom Metazoa; phylum Chordata; class Mammalia; order Dermoptera; family Cynocephalidae; genus Galeopterus; species Galeopterus variegatus. The sequence continues at coordinate 124,348 of NW_007728762.1, read as the reverse complement.
TTTTGTTGACAAAGTGCCGTTATTTCTTAAATATGTATGTTTACCCTATAAAAATTATATTAAACGCTTTTAACAAAATTCCATGTTGTTTTTTAAATATGTGTATTCAAAGTGTACTGGATAGCAATTTTTTAGCATTTTTCCACATATACATTTATCAAATTTTTAAAATTTTCACATAATATCTTTGTATTTCTGACATATTGTATTTAGCTCCTCATTTACACTGCATAATTTGTCATTTATTTAGTTGTAAAGTTTGCATACATAGGATAAAGTGTTAGAAATAAAGTATAGATAGCTAGAAAAATACAAAGAACTATTCTCAATAGTCCTCATCTTTTAAATGACTCTTTATACTTCCTGCCATTTTTATAGATGTTACTGAAGAGCAGTTACGTTGAAGCTTTATTAGTTATAAATCAGTAAGTATTGTCATGTCTTCACTTAAACATCTAGTCATTGAGAGATTTTATCTACCCTGTTCCTTACAAAATTACTTTAGGAAGATTTCTCTGTAAACTGAATAAATACATATGAATTCTTTTCTCTAAATAAAATCGAGAACAATAAAAATGTAGTTCATAAGTAAACTATACATAGTAAAATATCTTTCAGTGATTGTAATAAATAACTGATTACCCAAACCAGCAGGAATTATGCATAATCATTCTTCTCACTCTTCCATTGGCCTGAACAGGTAAAACAACAGAAACCCATGACTGTCTTTACTTTTGGTTCCGCTGCTTCAGCCAAGCTGTCCAGGTGAGGGTTAATAAACAGAGAAAATCTGGAAATGCTCCAAATATAGTGAGGACCATGAAGATGAAGCTCAACGCTGCAAGTATCTCAGCCAGAACGAATGTTCTTAGCACTCTACAAGCAGATATGTGCTGACCAAAAAACTGTAGCATGTGGAAATTCAGAGGCATGAATACCAGCAAGACGCTGCTGAACTGTAAGGTAAGCACCACTAAACCTTATTGCAAGTTTATTTTAGAGATGTGTTGCTGCCACTTAAGAAAAACTGTTATCTGAACTGAGGTTACCAGAGGTGGGAAAGAGGGAGAAAAAGGGGGGCTGAGAGAATTACTAAACGGCCACAAAAAGAGGTTACACTATATAATGTTGAATATACAAATTATCTTGATTTGAGCACCACATATTGCACACAGGTAATGATATTCAACTCTGTACCACACAGAAATGTACAATCGACTATGTTATAATAAAGATAAATAAATAAAATAATTTTTTTTAAAAAAAGAAAAACGATTATCTATAGCAGAGAAAAAGACTTAAAGCCTGCCAAAGGCCACAGAGAGTGTTTAATGAGTCTAGCCAGATCTATTATATTATTTGAGATGGGCCTTACAACCACAGGTACCCGTGGTGTTAGCAAACAGAATCCTGGCCTTAACAATAGAAGAAATGCGCAAAATGAGCGATAAACTAAATGCAGACAGGAGACGGTTAAATAAGAAGTTCAATATGTGGATTTCTTTGTTAGTTTAGAATCCCAACACATGTACTGTTGTTTAAAAAGTTTATTTCTATTAAATGCAACTTTCCAAGATCTAGTGAAAGCAGAATAATCCTTCTCCCCAATATGAGATTAATTTTCTGTAAACATCTGGAGTTAAAATTTATAGATGAAACTCATGTTGACATCTTACTCTGGTAAAAAAGATAAAGCGTCTCATTGTGAGCAAGGGTCTTCAGTGAACACCTGCTATGGTTTATTCTCCTTCATCGGTGGTTAAAATTTCACTGATGAAATACCCATAACAGAGAAAATCAATATCTGAGCTTAATTGCCTGCTTTGTTTTAATTCCTCAAATTATTTTTAAAACTGGTTAATGTAAATAACTCACTATTTAGGAAATGCAACAAATGAATGTTTCTTTGCTATTCTAGCATCCAAAACAAAAGTAGATATCCAGCTCTTATTTACTTAATGAGTAATCCACTTAATAAAAATGAATAAAAGAACTGATAAAATCCAGATTTTTACTTTTTAAAAGTCAAATGTCATCCTTGCATTCTGAATAAAAATGAAAACATTCTAATGTCAAAAATAAAAATATTATTACTTCTAAATAAATCTGCTTATAACTAAGAGGTAACTTGTAGGCTCCCACAAAAGAATTGTTTCTTGATCAGTCTATTTCTTTTTCCTCCAATTAGTCCATGGTAGCCAGAGCATCTTGGATTAGTCAAGTTTAATCTAAACATAATTGGATGGCAAGTTTCTATTTTCTAATATAAAAAAGCTCACTTTAAAAACACATATAACTTGAATTCTATTTAACAGAAAGGCTAAATGAGGACAACAAAATGTAACAATGCATTTCTGTTCATTGACATACTGCTAAAAATATTATTACCTGTATTTTCTAGACCTTGCCAAGGCATAAAGGCATAGTCAACTATCTACTGAAAATATTAAAAACACGGGCACCCAAACCCACACCTCAGCTGGTTTGCCTGGTAGAATGAAGTTCCATGGCCTTCATCCTGTCTGTTTGCATTTGCATCTGTATAGATTATGGGGAGATATAGATCCTTTCATCTCTCACAAAGCTGTCCAATTCTAGCCACAACTTAAAATGGTTTTACTGTACAGGCTGCCTCATTTATTCAAGCAGAATTTTCTCTCAGAAGATCTAAATGAGAACACATCTTCCCTCCCCACCCCCGGGGAATAATCCAAAAGATGGGAGGTTCTTAATAGAACAATTAATTGTGATAAATTTCTGATTTTTGCTCCTTCGTCCAGGGCTATTTCCATGGCAACATCCTCTCATCCTATTGTGGGGTTGTTCTTCATTCACACAGCAGGTTAAGCCCAGGGCAGCCAGGGCAGGCTGATGGTCAGCCTTTATTTTCTCTGGTCCTTCAACAAAGGTTAGTTGAGGTCACCAGAAGCCAAAGGGTAATTACTTTTCCTCCTCAGGGTTAAAGGTACACAGATTGCTATTGGGACAACTGTATAGATGACCTTCAGCTTTTAATGTTCAATCTTCTTTTCTTTCATCAGAATGAATAAGTATGATATAACAATCATGATGCAAACCCATGCCTAAAATTCAGAGTAAAGAGCAAAATTTCTTTTTATTTTGTAAAGCTACTTACTATATATCAGCATAATATAGTTTTGGAATCATTTTGGAAAACTCAATGCATAAAAAGGTTTCCTATCCCTTAAAAAGAAAAAAAAAAATCCATGACAGAAAATTGCAGCTGTTCACTGGTTTTCCTATTCAAGTAATCTGATATTCGTAATTTCCCAGGCTTCAGTCATTTTCCTGAGGGTGTGTTCTTTAAAGCCAAGAAGTAAATGGAAACTTCCCTGGCTCTATCAGGGGCTGTTTTTTTCCCCCTTCAAACACCAATCATGGACTTGTCGCTCTAAACTGACAAACAGTAAGTCAGATTAAAATGAGTTTCCTCTCTTTGGTTCCCTATTCTCAAAGAAAGTCAGCCTCTAAAATAATCGGGGGAGTGGGAGTGGGATCTTTTGAAACTAAATACTTGAAACACTTTGCCACACTCATCTGCAGAGCCACTTTCAGATTTTACTTCTCTATTTCAATTGGAAATTTTAAAAAATAATTGTTATGGGCTCCCAAAATGGAGCCAGCCACCAGCCAGAATTCATTTGTCATTGTTCTCCCACTGGGCAAAAAGTCTTTCAGCTGCCTGGATGGGATAGGTTTGCTCACTGTTCATCTCAAAGAGATGCACAGAAGGGGGCTTGAGCCATTCTCGGAGGAGGGGCGAGGACTGTCTGAAAAGGGCCGCTTGACCCACTCTGCAGCCTTAGCCAGAGAGAAGCACTATGTTTCTTCATCTTTGATCAAGAAATCACCCTGATGAGAGGAGCATCAAGGAGAACTGCGAGCAGGCCCTTCAGTCCCACCCTGCGCGAGGCAGAGATAGTGTTTCTGCCCATCTCCCCAGATTCACTTGTGTGTGCCCTGAGAGCAACCAGACGCCTATTTCCCTCTAGCCCTCTGTCTCCCTTGTCAACCCCGATCTGGCTGCCTCTCCAGCGCTGCCCACACACTTCACATCCAGCCATCCTTCCGCTCAGGAGCTTACTGGGAAACCTTGACATCTACCACTCCTGATTGTTTCATCAACTGGTCCTTCCACGTGGCTTAGACTTCATGTCCCAACCTCCCCGCTTTGGCCACTCTGCCTTAGTCAAATAGCCTGTCACCTCCTGTGTGTGGATTCACCTTCTCTGAGTTTATGCTATCCCCTCTAACTAACAGAGCTCTCTTCAAATACCTGCTTCTTTAAAAGATGGGTTTACAATTTAGTTCCTTCAGGAATTCTTCCATGTTTTATCCTCTGCTATATCTAATTAAATAAATACATGTAATAAAAATACGGATATTATATATCATATACCCATTACATAAAACATATATACATAATTGTACATGGAAGCTGTAGAAAAAGCATCTAAATATCTGAATGCTATTAAATAGCAACTTTTTAAAAACCAATGCCTTAAATTACTCCCATTTACAAATTCTGGGGCCTCTTTCAACAGTACTGTTTTACATAACATGATTTGTTACATAGTTGCCCTTGATTTTTATCTTGGCAAATTCCAATTTTTTCACTTCTCTTTATTTTCTATTGCCCTTTCTAAACATCTACAAAGTCTTCCCAGCTATTGTTCTTAAGAGCAAAATGTTTTGGCATCACCATACCACAATCTCCCCAAATTATCTCCTTCTTGCTCTCAATGACTGTCAACTAATATCTGCTGAGCTATTTATTCATAATAAAGGAGATAACGGAAAATAAAGTATGACCACACTCAGGGATATTTTATTTTAGAAAGAGTTCCCGAAGTCTTCAAGACCCATAGAGTATAGTTATGTATGTGGATGGTGAGTGGTGGAGTGACTATTCAGGAAAGGAGATAAGGAAACCTAAGGAGGCATGTGTCTGGGTCTGGCAGGTGACCTGGCTGCATTTTACCAGTGAGGGAGGGGAAGTAAAGATCTAGCACTGCCCACAGCTGGGTGACAGCAGTGCCCTACTGATAAAAGAAATTGCCCTTTCCTTAATTTCAGACCAAAGCCAAAAGGACCAATTGTGTTCTCTGCTCAGGGCTCCCTGACCAGGGGCATTTGATAAAGGCAGGGCTGTCAATTCTTAAAGCTGGCTCCACACTGTTAGCTGGGGCTTCAAGCAGTGTTGGGGAGAGTGACGGATTCACACAAGGCAAACTTTAGGAAAGTTATTCTTTTCCTTTCTGCATAATTTTTCCCCTTTCCAGTCTCTACCCCATCATCCCCACATGCTCTGGTTCCCCAGAGTCCCATCTCACATGGGGTTTTAATGTCAATAGGCCATACTTCCCCAAGATCTGTTCAGAAAGATGCCTGAATGAAATATTTAGCCATAAGCAATGCATCTCTACTTATGGCATTTCAGGCATTTTGGTGAGTGAGATATTTAGAACTAAGTATCACCCTCTGGATTCTGCCATGTAACCTTATGAGTGCTCTCTGAGCCAGCAACAGAGTAAAAGCAAAGTACCTGGGATATATTAAATGTAAGCTTCTGGCAACACAACAGGTCACACACTTTCATTCATTTCAAAGTTCATTCATTTCAAACATTCCTCCTCTTTAGGTGAAAAATTCAAGTACTTGCCCTTAGCTTCTTTTTACTATTTTTTAAAGCTCTTTTATTTTCTCTTGAAATCCACAGCCCTTGGGTTCTATGTCTGTAGTAGAATTCTCTCTTTCCCATTTTGTAAAAAAAGTGTTACTAGAAGGTTCAACATAGAAGTATTTTCACAATCAGAATTGATTCTTTCTCGTGTGCCAGAAACAGATGTGACTTGTCACCCCTTCTGCTTAGCATCTTCCCATGTGGGATGTAAGTCTGTCTCTTAAGGAACCTGCAGCAGATGCTTCTTTAGAGGTTGTTGAGTAGTTTCAGACAGTGATAGGGAAGTGGCATGACCCAGAGTACCAGGCCCTCATGCCAAACAAGTGATGAGTGTTCATGCCTGGCATCTCAGGGTGAGGTGTTGTCCTAAAGCTTGGAGCTCTTCCAGAGCTGACACCAAATGAGGCTTGGAAAGAAGACAACAACACATTGATGCTTAAATTTTAGTATGCATAAGAAATGCAGATTCTCTGACCTCACCCCCAGAGATGCTGGATCAGTAGGTCCCCAAATCTGTGTTTCTAACAAGCTGTCAGGTGATGATGCTGTTTCCCAGGTGTAGACTACACTTGGAATAGCACTGTGGTAAATTTCCTTTTCTGTGGATTTTACTCACTGTGCCTCTGCAATGTACCAGCACCTTTCCAGTTGCCAGAGGGTTTCTCACCTGCTCAGAA
>NW_007728762.1:116905-117710 GCF_000696425.1 Galeopterus variegatus | reverse complement strand
AAGAAATGCAGATTCTCTGACCTCACCCCCAGAGATGCTGGATCAGTAGGTCCCCAAATCTATGTTTCTAACAAGCTGTCAGGTGATGATGCTGTTTCCCAGGTGTAGACTACACTTGGAATAGCACTGTGGTAAATTTCCTTTTCTATGGATTTTACTCACTGTGCCTCTGCAATGTACCAGCACCTTTCCAGTTGCCAGAGGGTTTCTCACCTGCTCAGAAATGCTTGTGACTTGTAGACACCAATCTCTCTCTGTTCTGGTGTTTCACTTTGATTTGACATAGACCTTTAGTTTGTATTCATTATGTGGGCCTTTAAGAATAGCACCTTTCCTGTTTTTATTCAACTGCAAGCAACTCCAGTTTCCTGCTACTGAGGCAGCAAAATATTCTTCCCCTTCACCAATCCTCTGTATCAAGAAAACCCCTTTCCATAAATTCCAAATCCTCATCTCTATACCAACCAATCCTTAGGTGGTCCTTTCTCTTCTCTGATCTTAGATGAGCTAAACACATAAGGTGACATATAATTCCTTTCATGGGAAGCTTGCATTGTTGGGTGACAGTTTAGCATAGTGGTAAAGTGCATTGGACCTGGGGACAGAGAAACAGACTGGGTTCAGGTCCCAACTCTGTCTTTTATTAGCTGTGATTCCAGACAAATAATTTAGCCTCTCTTAACCTCAGTTTATTTTTCTGCAATGTGGGAATAATAATACATACATACCTCATAGGGTTATTACAAGATTTAAGTAATATAATGCATATAAAGACTTTAAGCACAGTATCTGGAACATGGTAAAA
>NW_007728762.1:114473-116151 GCF_000696425.1 Galeopterus variegatus | reverse complement strand
ATATTGCTCTTTATCTAGCTGTGATCAGAAACTTCTACATTTGTTCCAAGCTAGGATTCTATAAAGGCTATTTGAGAGACGTTTCCAGAAAAAGATCAAGCGTTTTCTCCTCTGTGGCCTACATGCAAGTCAAAGAAAGACAAGCATCATTTTGAAGTTTCTCTCAAGCAAGCAACATATATTAGCTATAAATTATGGACCTTATCTTATGACAATTTTGTTATGAATAATGACAGTGAGATTTCTTGAGAATCAACCATGGAAAAATTAAAGTGGGGCTTTCCAATTATTCAAGAACACACAGAGTCAGGGCTGGGGGCAGGGGTGGGGAGGAAAGATGCTCATAATTCCACATTTTCTACTTGGCAAGGAAACACCACAAGTTTGCAGTAGGAAAGAGGAAGTCTCGCTCAATCAGCTGAGAGTGTGCTTTTAAGTATTTAAAAGCATTCTTCAAAGGATTCAAGACTCATTGTTGTTGCTGCTGCTGCTCTTTGCTGATGCAGTTCCGCCTCTGCTCCAAGAACGTTCCTGGTTTTGGTATAGAATACTGTGTGACACCAATGTCCCAAGATAAGCTTCGCCCCTACCATCGCCCCAACCCAGGGGTCAGAACCTTAGTCCTACCTTTGACTTTAAACCCCAGGCTCTGAACAGCTTCCTGAGGAGCAATTCGTAGCTTTGCAGCTTTGAGCCTCTAATTAAACACTGCTACTTAATGTCTGGATTCATAGAAGCCCAGAAAGGTCACTTCCATAGGTGGTTCCCAGATTTTGGAATTTCACACACTAGTAAATTTATGTTTCATTTATATTTTGTCATAGGGCTCAAAATAAGGCAACAACTTTTCTTTTCCAGTAAAGATGTTTTGGTTTTCGTTTTTAATGATTATCAACATTATCATTTTATGAAAAAACATTTTATTATTAAGAAGTGAAAACACAAATTAGGGGGGAAAGTCTACCTGTGTGTGTGCGCTCACGCATACACACACACACACTGTGTTGTCTTCTCATTTTACTGTTTACAGAGAAAACATTACCATGGAATGCCAGGTGGTCAACAGTTGTGGGTGGGAAGCCCTCACTTACATTCCCCTGGAGCTGGCCTCGCCTGCCCTCGAGAGAGCTTTCTCACTGTTCCTTGGCATAGATGAGCAGGACAGGGATGTGGCCTCTTTTGGGTCCTGGGCCACCTGCCGTTCCTCAGCCTCTGAGGAATAAAGGGGTAAAAGCCCCCACTTGTCCTGCAGTTATGCAGTGTTCTCATGTCCTGTCCTGCTTCCCTGCTGTTGTGCCGTCACAACTCCCCATCTCCCAGCGTCTCTCCCCTCAGTTGGGTAAGCATTTTGCTGGTAGATGCTCATTTATCTGCAGGATATTATGCATATTCCCCTTTCATAGACAGATAAACTGAGGACCTGAGAGATCAAGATGCTCTCCCCAAGGGACCCAGAAATGAGCCCCTCACTACATCCTGTTTGACTCCCAGGACGGGGTAGAGACAATACGAAATAAATGTTCCCACTAGGCAACAATGAGGTTGCACTAGCAAAACTTTTCTCTGATTTTATAAGCCAAACACTATTTTGTCCCAATTCAGTGGATGTTTACTGAGTCCCTAGTAGATGCTGAGCTAGGGGCCTGGAATACAAAAATGAAGAAATGTAGGTGCTGCT
>NW_007728762.1:105075-114122 GCF_000696425.1 Galeopterus variegatus | reverse complement strand
TCCCTAGTAGATGCTGAGCTAGGGGCCTGGAATACAAAAATGAAGAAATGTAGGTGCTGCTTTCAAGGCAACAGTCTACAATCTATTTCTTCCTGTAGGCCCTGGAGAACCTTGTATAATTTTCATTCAATATGCCAGAGACCCAGAGCAGCAGGTGTGATGTAAGAGCCTCAGGCCTGCAAGAAAAAGCAACTACAGAGAGTAGAGTAGATTCAGTGTGAAGGGCTCTCTCAAGGCAACAGTCTACAATCTATTTCTTCCTGTAGGCCCTGGAGAACCTTGTATAATTTTCATTCAATATGCCAGAGACCCAGACCAGCAGGTGTGATGTAAGTGCCTCAGGCCTGCAAGAAAAAGCAACTACAGAGAGTAGAGTAGATTCAGTGTGAAGGGCTCTGGGGAATTTGTTAATCTACATGTAAGGATATATTTTATGCAGCTTTTTCTGAGAGGCTCTTCCTTCTCCCTGAAGATATGTAATTTTTCCCCCTTGAAGATATCTGAAAGATTTTGACCTATTTTTCTTCATTTAAAAATTTTCACCAAAAGTACATTCTGCTGACTGAATCAACAGAGGACAATGGGAGGAAGTAGAAAGACAGTGACCTGAAGGTCAGAAAACATATTCCAGCTCTGGCCACCAAGCAAATAAATTCCTTGAGCAAGTCAATTTATCTCTCCAGATCTCAGTTTTCTCATCTGATAAAAGAGGTCAGTTGAACTAGCTCTAACAGTGCATATAGCACTTAATATGTGCAGGTGCTGTGCTCAGGGCCTATGCATATTAATCCAATCAGTCCTCACAACAACTCTATGATAGCGCTTCTCATCCCTACTTCAAGAAACTGAGGCATAGAGAGGTTAAAATAGTCTTGCTCAAAGTCATGTAACTAAGGTGTAAAAGAGATGTGATCTAACCTGCTCAATCTGTTTCCAGCATCTACACTCTTGACCACTATGATGTGCTGCCTTTCAGCAGGTGAGGAGATTTAGATGGCACTAAAGTCCCTTTCAGTGTTTACATTCTATGAATCTATGAGTTTAAAATGACCATTAAAGGCTCAGATTCTATATTTTAGATCAATGAAGCAAAGATCTTGTAAAAAACTGTTTATAATTTATGAATGAAACTACCACATCATGCTAGCACCGAAAATAAAAATTTTCTAAGTGCTTTTCACGATACGATCGATTTAGATCCTAATTGGATCTTGTGCATGTAAGGAAGATGATAGCACCACCCACCAGACCAGGAAATGAAGCCCAGAGAGATCAGGACTTGACTCTGTCTCCCAGTAAAACCAGGGGATGAGTCTTGCTTCTCTAGCAAGACCAGAGGCCTCCAGGCTGGTGTCCTGGAGCCCATCCAACCTGAGTCACTCCTTTACTGTAGGACTTGCTCTTGGATTCAGCAGAGACCCATCAAATTCTGAGTGGTGACAGAGAAAGGAGCCTTTCCCTCTGAGGCTCTCCTCTGTGACCCTCTGGTGCTGAGCCTCTCACATGGACACCGAGGTGTCTGGCCTTTGAATCTCAATGCATATATGTGGGGGTCACTGCTGCAGAATGAACTGCTCTGGCGTTGGACTCCATTTCAGGCCTTCTAAAGAGCCGTGTCACCTTGCAGCCTCTGCCAGCTCTCCTCTTCCCCATTTCTCCACTCTGCAAGGTGCCTTCTGCCCTCCACTGGAGGAGACCCGCTCTTTTAAATGTCATCTGTACCTTCCTACTCCAAGAAGAAGCTACTTGTTCCCCTGACACAGCTGGTGCCTTCCCAGTGCCAAACTGCTGCTCATATGCCTCCCTGCCTCTGGAATCCGCTTCCCACCATCCTGCTTTCAGATCCTACCCTTGTTTACAGGCCTGTCTCATGTCACCTCCTCCAGGAAGCCTCTCCAACTCTTTCCACTCAGATGTAACCTACAAGTGTCTTTGATCACTTTTCTTGTGCCCTTCTCGTGACATTCTCAAGTTCTGCTTTTTACTGCAGCTGGGCTTATCCTTTATCTCCCATCAGCTTCTTCATACCCAGACTGCTTTTTACTCCTTGGCAGTGTCGAGAGCAGTGCCTGGCACTGATAGTATCCGCTTGACCTTAAATTAATCTTCTCTCATTGCATAGAAGAATTCACTCCATGAAAATATATGGCAAAGGAAAGGATCATTAGACTCTGGTATCTTTCCTGAATTCAATCCACTGTGGAAGGAGGATTTTTTTAAATGAATTCCTGACTGACAGAGCTCATTCCAGAGGTACCAGCCAGGTAGCCTGTCTCCAAAGAGGTTTCTGAGTGTGAACGTGCCTGCCCAGTACTCTGTTAATTGGACCTTCAGCGGCTCAAGGTCCTCACTGCACAGCTGCTGTTTAACGCCAGAAAGAGAGAGCTGGGGGTGAGGTAAGCAAAGAGGACAGCTCGGAAAATGTCCTCGCTCTTGCAGGGCCCTGGGTTTTCAGTTAAAGCTAGTCGTCCTTACCCAGGAGAGTGTGGGACGAGAAAAGACTAGTTGAGGTGTTTCGTTCTTCTTTTTCCCCTCTCATTTTAACATATGAGAGGAGGAGAAGCATTATTTGAAATTTCGATGTTTACAGAGAGTTTAAGTTTAAATTTTTCTGGTGGAAAAGAAAATACCAGTCCTCTAAAGACAACAAAAGTGGTCAGCATGAAAATGCTCCCGGGATTTTCAAGCTTTTTGGAGTTTCTTCTTAGAAGTAACTCTTTGAACACCCCTCTATGAGGTAGCTGAAACACTTTAATTTGTGTTTGATGGTGTTACTTAAACCAGCTTGTGGATTAGCAAAACTGGAAGCAGAGAACACTATCTCTGGATCAGTGCTTGGGAGAGTAGGTCTGGTAAAGTATGCCTGAGTCACCCAGGCCTCCCCGCTGCCCACATCAAGGCAAACACGGGGCACCTCTGGAATTTAGACCTGACCCACCAGCAAATGGGTGTCCATTGCTCACTTGATGAAATCAGGTGCATTGGAAAGGTTGTGAGAAAAGGCAAAGGGCTTCCTTCTTCATCACAGAGCAGTATTTCCCATGCTTTTTAAAATTATCACCCCCTCATAAGGAGTCTCTTTAGACTTTTTTTCTAATTGCTTCTCCTTGATATTTTAATGCCACAGATGCACTATACATCTGTTTGTGTATGGTGACCCTTTGGAGGGCCACAAACCATAGAATGCCTCTGATATTTTGCCCCTCAAACACTGGTTCCCTTGAACCTTCCTCTGTCAAGAATGCATGTCACAGACCCACTGGCGGGTTAAGAAGCAGCAGGACACTCCCTGGGCACAACTGGCATTCCTTTCCATCTTTTCTTTCGCTCTCCTTCAGATTCGGTAGGAGCCTATGCCTTGCAGGACACAGAGCTAAAAGACCCGAGCTGAGCAGGTGACTAACCACTTTATAGAATGCTGTGGCAACATGGGGGCATCGGGGCAGAAAGACTGACAACAACCCCAGAGAAATGATGTCTTGCATTCAGTGAAATATTAGGTTCTACAGTAGTCAGTGTTGCACTAATAATTACATCACATGGATTAATGGGTAAAACTTTCTGCAGTAAACGTATCCAAAGAATAGCAGTACTAGAGTTCAGAAATTGGATATTCCATTGCTCCTTTTACCAGCAAATGGTATGAAATTGGATTTTTCCTTCCATCTAATTCATTTTTCCAATATTATAATTAACTTGACAAATAGACCTCAACTTCTGCACCTTCCATTTTGCCTGAACACTTTATAGGCACAACATAATGATTCTGGTTATTAGCTCACTTTAGGCCAAAAATAAGAAGGCTAACAATACATTAACATTTCCATTATCAATCAGAAAATTGCAGGTCAGCTCCTTGAATGATATGTTGCTCAGCACATTAAATCTTTTAACTCAGCAGAAATATACAAATACTTTTACTCCTGAAGTTACGGTTTAAGAGAGATGTGTGGTGGGGTAAATGGGAGATGAGAAGGACAATCAATTTAGGTTGGTCTAAATGGAAGAATAATGGATTGCTATTTTTTTCCTTTATCTAGTATAGAAATTGAGTGCCCATGCAATCATTTGGTATCGAGGAGGTGGCAATGAGGAACAAATCAAACATACACCTCTCAGCCTTTGCTTTTGTGCTGGCACTTAACCATCTGTTATACACACAAAACCTTGGGAGAGGACCAATAGACATTTACCAACCGATATTGCTAAAACAGGATTAAGAACAAATTATTCTCTTTTCACTTGGTTACCAGAGGACCTGGTTTTTCTATTTGAAACCAGTACCAACTCTGTGTGCCAGTCACTGCAGATTCCATGGGATTATGACTAATCTCCTAAACACTTGTTACTGCCAACATTTTGAGACCTCAATAGTGCTTCCAGGTGACTCTCCTCCATAAAATTAGCTTTCATCACAAAATAAAGCAAAAACCAAAAATTTCTTTTTGGTTGACATCCCTGCAATAGTGTCTTTAACGGGGGAAGCAAACTAAGAACTACAAGCTAAATCCAGTCCTGCCCACTTGCCTCCATATTGGCTATGGCTGCTTTCCCAACAAGGGCAGTAAGGAGTAGTTGCAACAAACACTGACTGGCCCACCATGCTGAAAATAATTACTGTCAGGCCCTTTACACAAAGTTTGCTGAGCTCTGTTTTGTAACATGGATATTTTAAAATAAAAATGAAAAACAAAAATTAAACTCATTTTCTTCTATAGTTTTAGAATTCAGAGTTAGGGATTATTTTTTTTAATTTTTTTAAATTTTTTATTTATTTTATTTTTTTATTATTTTTATTTTGTCAATATACAATGTAGTTGATTATTATGTCCCATCACCGAAAACTCCCTCCCTCCTCCCTCTCCCCCCTCCCACGCAAGTGTGTCCCCTCCATTTGCTTGTTGTAAGAACTTCAAATAAAAAAAAAATTGTGGTTGTTATATCTTCCTCTCCCCCCCCACCCGGTTTTTTTGTTTGTTTGTTTTTTGTTGTTGTTGTTTGTTTGCTTTTTTTGTGTGTGTGTGAGTGTGTGTGTGTGTGTGTGTGTGTGTGTGTATGTATGTGTGTGAATTGATTCATTCACCTTTAGCTCCCTCCAATAAGTGAAAACATGTGGTATTTCTTTTTAAAGAGGAATAATATATGTTTGTCTACTCCTGGGAATGAAATTCAGAAATATAAACCCAGAAATGTAGCAAAAACATTAATGATAATGATATGGATTGTATATCAGCCATTTGTTATTTTTGTTGAAAAGCCGTATTAAGTTTTCTCTTTGAACAATAACCATGGCTGCTCAGTACAGAACAGGCTGCTGTTCCTCCAAAGCACGTATGTCCTCTTCCTAAGCAAGAAAGCATGTTTCAGAAATGGGCATATAGTAGAATTTTTATACACATATATAACTTTAATATTAACATCCCAAATGATTTCTTAAATAATATTAAGGCAAAAAATATAGTTTAATTAATGCTATATTGTTGCTGAATGTGATATTGGTTAAGGAGAATCAGAGCCCTGAGAACATGAACATAGCAATTAGTGATTGCTCTCACCCGTACAATGGTATGTTTGCATCTAATTTTTTCGAAGATATCAATATTTTCATTAAATCTACTAATCCTTATCAAACATCTACTATAAATATATTAAGTGTATTAAGTATGATTATATAAAATATCTATTATATAGTAGTACTGAGACACATAGCTTTAAAAGATATGGCCCCTGATCTCAGAGAACTGAAAATCTAATATGGATACTAAGATTTGCAAACAGATTCCCCAAATTATATTTTACACAAATCTTTATTTTTTAAAATTTTATTTTATTTTATTTTACTTCTCAAAATACATTGTACTTGATTTTCATGCCCCTTTAGCCGTTCCTCTCCCCACCCCCATATCATATCTGTGCACTTCGCATAAATAGTTAAAGGAATTTTTGTTACACAAATCTTTAAATTTCAACATATTATTGAACATATAATGGTAATAAAAGCTTCATGCTCAATTTAGGCAATTGCTTGATTACTATAAGTTGAACAGTAAGAAAAAACCAATTATATGCACCCCTCAAAAATTTCTCTTTCCTTCCCAAATGCCATAGTGACTGAAATTCTACTATATTTTAGAAATTCATTCCTCTAGGTTAAGCATTACCCCAATTTCCTTCCAATATCAATGAGTCATTATTTAGATTTTCTTAGTCATATTTAATTGCTGGCATTTAAAATATAAGAACCACTTAAATAAATTACTGTGATAAATTGCTATTTTTTTCTAGGTAGTCTCATTTAAGAATGACCCATATATGATTTAATATGTTGCCATGTTATTTATTTATCAGATCACTTTCCTCTATGAGAAATAGGACCCTAGCCCCATGAAAGCACATGGAATTTGGAGTGAAGGATCACTAAAAGGAGAAAAATACAAAAAGGGAGAGGGGGAGAAATCCACAAGATAAACTTAAACCCTTCACAATCTATTGAGACCCGGCATGTATAAGGAGTTAATGTTACCAAGAAAATCAAAAGTCAAAAATGAAAATAAGGTGGTCTTTTCAGTTACCCCGCACTCCTAAAAATCAATCACAGTCAATAGTCATATCAAAGTGGGATAATGGTGATAAAGGGAAAGAGAAAAAAGTAATATTTCCCATAAATTCTGTGTTATTGATGACTGACCACACAGAGGCTAATGTTCATAACAGGAATGAGCATTTATAAACTCATACATTAAAACTGTTGCATTCTAATGTGAAAAATAACCCTTCGTTAACCTAGAATATTTATGCCTCGATCACAAGAAGAGCCTCCTGAAATTACTGACTAAGCTCAAAGCAAAATACAAGATACTGAAATCATAACACACTTTTGGGAAATTCAAATGCATCACTATTCATTAACATGCACTAAAAACTATAATAAAACAGAAGACTTCAGTGAATCTATTTCAATTGACATCAAGTGCAAATGTGACTTCTTTAAATGACTGTTAATTTGCTTCCCTAGCTCCAGCTAAGTCTAGTCCACGTCTTAGCAATACATGTTTTATTTACTTTCTATCTCATTTGCTATATAGTATTTATGCATAGTTGATCTAATACATGCTATAGCATATAAACATCTTGCTGGGATTGTTTTTGTCTTTTTCTGTGTGTGTGTGTGTGTGTGTGTGTGTGTGTGTGTGTTTAGTTCTATGAAATTTTGTTGCTTGTAGAGATTTGTGTAACCACCACCACAATCAAGATACAGAACTGATCTATCACCATAAAGAATTACCTGTCTACCCATTTATAGTCACATCCAATCCCTAACACCTAGCAATCACTGATCTTGCCTGCATCTCTATAATTTTGTCATTTTGAGAATGTTCTACAAATGGAATCACACAGTGTGTAAAATGGGATCATACAGAATGTACCTTTTTTTTAAGCTCATCCATTTTTAAATGCATATATGGCTCATATACATGCAATCCCATACATATATTTACTTATAAACTTGCCTCAAATTTTATAAAACGGTTTTACATTAAATTTGATCCAATCTACAGCAAAATCTTAGAGACAGCCCTGGGGATAGATTTGCCAGAGTGCAAACTGAAAAGTAAATCATTCACTGAAGACAACATAGCTTTTCCCTTTAAAATGACTCAGTAGCTCTTAGGGCTGTATTCTGTCAGGAATCTCAAAAGTACCTAATATTACAGTATTCGGAGCAAATCTCTGCAGCCTAGCCCTCTTCGGGAGGTATCATTGGAGCGAATGCGCTGCAGGAAGAAAGGAAGGCTTTTGCCTTCCCAGTGTAGCGCTCATCCCTACTTTGCTCTGGTTCTCTAGCAACAGAGAAACTGCAGGAGTGATTTTGCTGGACAAGGTGAAAACATAGAGTTAATGGCTTCTAACCAGGCCATAAATTAACCTATTTTCTAAAAATCTGCAGGAAGGACTAATGAACACACACCTCTAAAAATAACTCCTCATTTAATTAACAGCACACTACACAGTCACCTAATTAAAAGTGCTGGCCAGACTGAGGACTGTCCATTCCATGTCTTTCACAAGCATTAAAAAGTTCAATGAAATCATTTGAACTTTATGGGGAAATAACATGTAGGCAACTGTGGAGAAGAGTATCAGAGGAGGAAATTAATTTCGTTTTAAGCAAGGAAAAAAACAGTAGACTGGAAGTCAAGCTGTACAGAAGGTCAGGGTGAGAAAGGGAGGGACCAAGGATAGAACCAGAGTGGCAAAAAGCTGAGCTCCACTGCATGACTCCAAACTTTAGCACTTTTCTTGTTTCTACTCATATTTATAACATTTTAAATTTGAACAGCAAAAATTAGATACAAATTCATATACAATCCAAATACTTATATAGGAAAAGATAGTAATATTCCCAAGTCTAAACTGGCAGGCAGTACCACTGTGCGTCAGCTTGAAATGTTTGTTCATCATTTTAACTCAGCATGAAAAAGTCATTTCATGTACATAGACGTTCAGTATGTGGGGAATATCGGTAAGTCATGTATCGCATTAAGCCACTCCACCTTTTGGAATTAAATTTGTTAGGTCTCAAAAGTAAATAATTATAGGATCCAGACAGGATGCAAATACAGTAATATGGCAGACCAGGTATAAGGCTTTAGGGCTGGGTGGGGACTGCACATACCTGTCTGAAAAGGAGAGCTGCTACTCTGAGAGTAATTGCCATTAGAAAAGGTAGTACCAATGACACGTGCCATTTCCTGGCTTTTATGTGAAATTTCCTCATTTTTAAAACTAAGTAACTAATACTTCAAAGAAAAAAAAAATTAAACACTGTGCCAAACAACAACGAAACACTTCTGAGGCTGGGTCCAACCTGCAGACCAGGAATATATACCCTCTGGGTAAAAGGCACCTATAGGTATACTCTGTTTAGTTGAAAAGGATAAAAAGGGTCTGGGCAGACAGAGGGGGTGGTTCCAGAGGCCCAGGAGGAAGAGGGAGCCCCCCCTACCCCCCACTCAGAGCATCTCTAAAGAGGGGCAGAGAAAGTG
>NW_007728762.1:102652-104416 GCF_000696425.1 Galeopterus variegatus | reverse complement strand
AAACACTTCTGAGGCTGGGTCCAACCTGCAGACCAGGAATATATACCCTCTGGGTAAAAGGCACCTATAGGTATACTCTGTTTAGTTGAAAAGGATAAAAAGGGTCTGGGCAGACAGAGGGGGTGGTTCCAGAGGCCCAGGAGGAAGAGTGAGCCCCCCCTACCCCCCACTCAGAGCATCTCTAAAGAGGGGCAGAGAAAGTGGAAGAAATAAAAGGTAAAAAGACAAAGGCAAGAAGAGGCTTTGCCTTGTTCACATTGTGTATATCGTTAGCAACAGCTGGGGATGTGGAAAGGAGAAAACAGATGGGAAAGGCCCAAGATGTCTGTTAACATGTTCAATATTGTGAGGCACGAGTCAAATGAGTGTGATTAAGCACTTCATTTTCACCACTCTTGGGTGGCGAGCTGATGACAACCACAGCAGTCAATGTTTCTAGGTGTCACTGTGTCTGGCTCTGTGCTGTGTGCTTTACAGGGTTGATCACACATTTAATCTTGACAACAAAATTAAGTAGGTATATTCTCCCCACTCTACAGATAAGGAAACTGGGGGTTAGAGACTTTAAGTATCTTGCCCATGGTCATACAACTGGTAGGTGGCAGAGCAAGCACTGAACCCGGGACTGTCTGAATCCAGTGGCTGAGTTCTGGACCAGTGTCCACTGTTGTTGCTCTTGCTGGGCTTGAAATGGGGCCGCAAAATGGAAAAATAAAATCCTTCTGAAATGTCGCAGGTGATCAACCCTCCAGTAGCCTCAAACTCTAGAGAAAGCTAAGGAAGCCCAAGTTCTTTTATGGACAGTGGTATTCTACGGGCAGCTCAGTGAGGTGGGGGTAACAGTTACCAACGTGTGTGTTCCGTTTACCCTCCTCTGCCACTTCTCTGCTGTACAACGTTGGCAGGTCACCAAAGCTCTCTCTGAAGCTCTCCAGGATTCAGTTCCTCATCTGTACAATGAGGACAATGCCACTTTAGTTGCCAAAGAAAGGAGGCCCCAAGAGGATTTCTCAAAGTCCCTCCCAGCACATTTTCAAAAAAGGTTTTTCATACAATGCCAGCATTGCTAAATTCCTTCAGCATCCTTCTGTTACTCTTTAATGCTGTGCCTGATTCTCAGGCTTTGCACAGATCCTGGTTACATCTAGAGCCCATTCCTCAGTCACTAATCCTCTGAATACGTGGGTTTTAACTTCCCTTGCTTTTAACCAGAGAAATGGTAGAAAGTTTTACAGAGAATATAAAATCCCAAGGTCCATGACCCCTGATCTAAAGATGAAGGCTAATTATAAAGACACATATGCAAAATTTTTAAAAATTTTTGTTAACACACCAACCAACACCAAAATATTCTGTTAGTCACCCTTTTTTGAGATAAGGGAATGAGATTTTCAGGGAAAATCACTGTTAAACCTTCACAACTAAAAACCTCACTGGTAACCCAGTACAGTGACAAAATTGAATTCCTAAAATTAGGAGAAGCTTAACAAATGTATTTCAATGGTGATTAAGATGGCTAACTCTATAGTTTAATTAATATTAATATATTGTGTTATATTTAATCTGATTTGAGTGAAAGGTGTTGAAGGGAATCACATAAATTGCTATAAGGTGACTCATGCCAGCCCTATATGTGAACTGACTCAAGTCCACTTGTCCTGCTTTACATTTGGGAAACCTCCCATCCTGTAGGCACTTTCCTTCTACACATGACTCTACTACACAGTTGTGCTGCTGAGTTTAGGAATGTATCGCCTTGACTCC
>NW_007728762.1:82069-101243 GCF_000696425.1 Galeopterus variegatus | reverse complement strand
CAGCCCATACATTGTTCTAATCAATTAGGCCTTCCTGCATCAGCACTTTTGCCTTTCAAACAACTGAAGCCATCATGTTCTCTAATCAGGAGGAAAAAATTCATACAGACTGGTTTATTTCCATTTTTTATTATATGTCTAGGAAAATAAAAACTAACTTCTCAACGGATTTGCGGACATCTGCAACTGAAAAAGTGAAAAGGATGAGTTGTCATAAAATTATACCCATTTGAAAGGAAGAAATGGCTAGATGCTTCTTAGTGTTTGTCTTGAGGCTTTTCACCATTTCAAAATTTTAAAATGTGGATTTTCGTATCTGAGAAATGTCATTTAGAAGTATCCAAGTCAAAATAAACTGGAGCCTTCAACTCTGTCCTACTACTATCTTAGATTTATCAAAATTACAATAGTGTATATTTTACAGCTAGAATGAGCTTAGAAATAATCTGTTACGTTCTTTTCAACCTCCCTATGGAAATATAGCAACCTCTGTGGAAGGATCTTTATTAATAATGACAATACTACTAATAGACTATTTATTGAACACTTACTATATGCCAGGCACGATACGAAGCTCTTTGTATGCTCTATGTCATTCAATCATCACCAAATCCTATTGTTGTGGAACAGAGAAGCAATTGGCACTCAGAGGGTTGGAGAGTAAGGTACTTTATTACACTGGTGGGCTCAGATGGGCTAAAACTCTAAGCTCTGAGCCCCAAGTTTAGGTCTTACAAAGTTTATATAGGCAAACTCTTCTGGGTTTTAGGTTTCACTTTCTCAGCATTTGAGTAGCTAGTACAGTAATATGTTTCATTTCTCAGCATTCATGTAGCTATTGTGATACAATACAATTGTGATTGCTACATCATGTAGCAAGCACAGTTTACAGAAGCAGGAGTACAGAGCAGTTGATCATCAGTAAAGCTGATACGATAAGCAGGTTCTGTTCTAAAGGCAAAAGAAGCTACTGAAAGAGTTAATTTTGGATTTTTCCAGCACTACGAGACTGTCACAACTACTACCCTGTTTCATACACGGTAAGACTGAGGCTACCAATTAATGAACATTCTTTTTTTTTTTTTTTCCTTTTTGTCTTTTTTCGTGACCGGCAACGGATCGCAACCCTCAGTGTCGCGCCCGTACCGGACCGGGACCGGCAACGGGATCGCAACCCTCGGTGTTGCGCCTGCACCTCGCTCAGCCAGTGAGCGGCCGGTCTGCATGTGGGATGGGAACCCTCGGCGGGAGCACCGCAACGCTCTCAAGCGGCGCACTGTAGCAGTGCGCCACCGGGCCAGCCCCAATTAATGAACATTCTATTAATTGCTTCAGTAGATGTAGGAGCATAAGGACAATGAAATAAACACACCAGTACAAAATCTTCAGAGAATTGCCTTATTTCTATACCCAAATGGAAAAACAACTTTCAAGTTTTCCTCTCTTAAACCCTCAGAAAACACCTCCACTAAAAAAAAAAAAAAAGATCAAGTATTTTTCCAAAGAAACTTCAATTATATTACCCTGAGATTTCTTCAGCATCTTCTTCAGCATTTAGGTTATGTCATCGCTCATTAGACTCTCCAGAATGTGAAGATACAAATTTGACTAATGTTTTTAAGGGTCTACTATGTGCCATATATTATGCTATATACTTTGTAAACTATTTTATTTTTCACAGTATTACTGTGAGATGGTTCGTATATTTCATATTATATAGGTATAAGCCCAAAACAAAGAGACAGAGAGCTGATAAAGATTGTGACTGGGATTTAGAGGTAGAAGAACATCTAATTCCCAAAGGAAGATAAGAGACTAGGTCTCCAGTTAATTGGCTTGCAACTTTGGGAAAAAAATTTTTTTTTTTTCCTTTTTTGTCTTTTTTACTGACCGGTAACGGAATCGCAACCCTCGGTGTTGCGCCCACACCGGGGACCGGCAACGGGATTGCAACCCTCAGTGTCGCGCCCGCACCGTGCTCAGCCAGTGAGCTGGAACTGGTCTCCACATGGGATCCGAACCCTCGGCGGGAGCGCCGCCACACTCCCAAGTGGCGCACTCTCCAGTGCACCACCGGGCCGGCCCGGAAAAAATATTTTGTGACAAAAATATTTTGAAACAAAAAGCCAAAGGGTGGATAGTTCATTGTAGGGTTTTAATTATTTATTCAATTCCTGGATCCAGATGGTAACACACAGAATGTTGTGACAGTCCCAAATTTCTTTTGAAAATTTCAACATGGACCACATGCACCGTGGGTCCTAATAACTAGCAACCCAATGCTCCTGCTTCCTGCAACATGAAGTCATCTGCTCCTCAAGGTTCCATCAAGATTAGCAATAGGAGACATAGAAAATGGGCCTCACATTTACAGCAAAGAAAAAGAAGTGGGAAATCACACCAACAGGAACACTTGCAACTCCATTGATTGTTTTTTAATCTGTGACTATGCCCAGTACTATTATCATGAACTTATAACTCAGCCAATGAAGTCAGTAATGCCAGATGACCTACACTGTTGACATTTTGCAGCAACTGAATTCAGCATTCTGCCTTTCTAACTGCAGTAACAACAAATACTCAGAAATGTATAGCATGAATGTATTCACTAGTATCTTCTCATGCTGAATCCCCAGAATTGATCTCTCAGTTTCAAAAAGCATCCCTCAACCCTAAATACCAGGTGAACCATACAATGTAGATCAATAGGTTTTTCAAGTGCAATAATTGTTTCTCTCTGGGAGATTCCCATTAGTCCCAGAAGGAAGAATACTTTGATTGACCTCGAGGAACACAGCAGATGTGGATAAGCTGTGTGTGCTGCTGACCTTATCAGAAGAAAGCCAGGCCTTGAAACTCACAGGGGAACACTGTGGGCATGTGCATATGGTCTGTGGGAAACCAAACAGCTGGACAAGTATGTGTCCTCCTTCAAAACCAACCCAACCAAAATATGCAGATCATGGAGAGGAAAGGAGAAAAAGGAGTATGTGAATTAACAACATCTCTTTATGTTTAAAAACATGTTCAGGAAATAAGAGGAGGTATGTTGGGAACATCTGGAAATATTTGACCCATAAGTAAAAAGATTTTCTACATAAAATCCTGGGGGCCCAGTTGCTTAAGCTCCTGGGTACAGAAATACCCCCATTCCTTGCCCTGTTTGGGAGTTTTATGGCCAAATAAGATGACAGGAAGAGGGTAGAGAATCAGCAAAATTTATTCTTCATAGAATGTTCCAATCCGAAAGAACAAGTTAAAATTAAGAGAGAGAGAAAGAAGGGAGAGAAGAAGGAAGAAGGGGAGGGAGGGGAGAATCCAGGGAACACTCACCAGGGGAAGTTTTAGTTCCACTGAAATCTCTTCCCAGCACCAACGAGGTCAGATCTGTCCCTGCCGTGAACTGGAACAAGAAATTGAGCACATTGCTAGTATTGAAGAATCACAGGCCACTGCACGCTGACATTTCTGAGAAAGCAGCATATGATCCTGGGCACAAATCACAGCAATAAGAGTTCATGAGTTTTTACAATATCAAGTTTAAATTATTACAATTGTGTGGCAAAACCAGTGCATCACTGAACAAATAGAACGGGTGCAGGGACATGAAAATAAGCCCCGGTTCATCCTGGGCACAAATCACAGCAATAAGAGTTCATGAGTTTTTACAATATCAAGTTTAAATTATTCCAATTGTGTGGCAAAACCAGTGCATCACTGAACAAATAGAACGGGTGCAGGGACATGAAAATAAGCCCTGGTTCACATAGAACGGGTGCAGGGACATGAAAATAAGCCCCGGTTCATGTGCCAGGAGAAGACTTAAAAGAAACCCAGGGATGCCACCTAAGGACTCACAGCAGGTGTGGCCTAACGGGAAATTTAAAACATCAGTGCTTCTCTTATAAATATCTCAGAAACTGGTTAAAGTTCTGGAATAATGTTCATTTGTTCATGTATTCAAACTAGCACTTATGGCAGGCCTCCAATGTGCCAAGTTCGTGTGGCTCAATCATAAGGTACACAGAGGGAATGGAGAACATGGTTGAATTGATGGGTGGGCTAGATTGGGGTGGACCCCTGATGGTTAGAGTGCCAAACTGGCAGAAAGGAGAATTTTATTGGCCAGCGCAGTGTTTATTACAGCTTTGATCTTGAATGCCACTAAACAAATCATGTACCTTTCTTCAGGAAACACAGGACATACCACTCTGAATTGCCTTACACTGGACCAGATTAACAAATTTATGTTATCTGACTAGAATCTAGTGCCATTGGCATTTGTGTTTGTGATTCCTGAACCAGATCATGGCTGAGAGAAATACTACCTACTCCTACAGGTGTATTGCAAACATTTGAGGATGTTTTTGGTCATCGCAAAAACTGCCAGGTGCTACTGTAAGTCGTGACCCAGAACCAGGGAAGCCTGACATCCTGCAATGCTTCAGAAGCTTCTCACAAGGAAGACTTGCCTGTCCCAAAATGCCTGTAGAACCTTCTTTGAAGACCTCTGGGCCAGATGGTGTCATGCTACAAAATTTGCACTTTAAACCTTAATTTTTATTGTCTGATTGATAACGCTGTTTCTACTTGAATTATGCACCTTTCTAGATTACTAAGAGAACACACAGACTAAAAATAGAATTCCAAAGAGAATCTTTATTTGTTTGTAATTGATGCTGAAAAAGAGACAACATGTTTTTGCTACATTTGAAAAGGGGGCAATATTTTCTTCCCGGAAATAGCAGTATCTGGCTTCAAAATGGAATCTTTGTAAAAACAAGATGTTCCTTCTACTGTGATTTCATATCAGCAGTTAATTAGAGAAACCGAAGGGAGAGCTGACCAAAACCACCTTTACAGTATTTTAAATGTGAAATTTCTGGCAACACCTTCCTTTGGATGGTAGTAAATGCTAGAGAGGGGGATGAGGGGCTGCTTATTACACATATCAGGAACTGGAACTATGTAATGGAAACGTTTCTGGTTAGCCATGCAAGGCACAGACCACAGTGGGGTGATTCAGAGACACCCATGTTGACATACTATTTCTTTCTATGGTCTCTATCCTCATGTGACATCCAGGAAAAGAAATTATAATTGTAATGCTCTTGGCAACTTCAAAGAGTGTGTAGAAAAGGACAGATGATGTGTTTCCTCTGACTCAAAGGCAAGTTGCTGGTATCTTATAGACTTTCTGAATCCACCAAAATTGATGAGGGAAGGTCTGCTCCCCAAAGGATGATCTCAGGAAATGACTGCCCCGGAGTGCACGCCTGGTGAAATGCACGAAGACAGACAGTAATTCTGTGGTCAAACCATTAGTTCAGTTTTTAAGCAGATCAAATAGTTGGGAAACTGAGCCAGCAATAGGTCCTCACATAGCTGTAATCATTAAAGAACAGTAAGAGGGCATTCTTAAGTTGCAAGAGAGGAAGGTTCCTATTAAGTTTGTCTGTTGAAAGCACAAAACCACGAGTGTGAGTTCTCATCCCCCTGCTTTCTTTACTGTCAACCTTCCTGAAAACTGAGCCCACTCTTGACGCCCCACCCCCTTCTTCCCTACTTATCAGTCTGGCTTCTGCTTCTGAGAGGATTCTCCCACTACGTTCACTAGGGAGCCAACCCCCAGCCCAACAACCTCTTCCATTCTCACTATCCCGGCAGCATCTTCTCAAGTTCATTCATTCATGCAGCATTTATTGAGAAACCATGCCATGAACAATTATTTCAGACCAAGGTGAAAACAGCAGTGAACAAGAGAGTCCCTGCTCTCATGGACCTTAGAGTCTAACAGGGCAGAGGGTATACAGACAGATAATAACTGTGCAAAAAAATAAACAGGATCATTCCAAATAGCAAAAAATGCTACAATGAAAATCAAATAGGATATTAGGCTAGACAGTGATCAGGATGGAGGTATGACAGACAAAGGATCCTTGTTTACTGAGCCAGACCACCTGGGTTCATATCCTGGCTCTGCCACTACTTAGCTATAGGGGACTTGTGTCACCGCCTCATGCCTCAATTTATTCGCCTATGAAATGGAGATAATAATACTGCATGCCTCATAGGTTTATTTTGAGGGTTAAATAAATTAATAAGTGCTTTCTATAAGTGCATAGAACAGTGTCTGGCATTAATTAAGAGCTTTTTCTTCATCTATTGATATGATCATATGATCTTTAAGGTCCTTTCTAGCCCCACAATTTTCTATCTCTATTCTTGCATTTCCACTAGTGATGAAAACAGATGTAGGCCAGTAGAGCTAGGACACATTTTATATAAAGCCATATTCTTTCTTTCCTTGTTCTTTTAATGGGTTTGCTACTTAGAAAATAGTAATCTTCTCAAGCTACATTGCTATGTAAAAGTAAAAACAACCACCAAAGCCAGTCTCCTCTAAGACTCAGATTTTGCAAGAAAATCTTATCTTCCAGTAAATGAGATCCAGCTGGGACACTTCTCACTTCGTCCTGTTAGAAAATAGTAATCTTCTCAAGCTACATTGCTATGTAAAAGTAAAAACAACCACCAAAGCCTGTCTCCTCTAAGACTCAGATTTTGCAAGAAAATCTTATCTTCCAGTAAATGAGATCCAGCTGGGACACTTCTCACTTCGTCCTGTGTGCAATTAACGCAAACACCTTGTCATAAACATTTTTAAAAGGTCAGAGATGGCAACAATTTTGCTAAAGAGATAAACAGCCAAATAAAACACTTCCCTGGTAATTCCAGGGCTTCAAAAAACAGCATAACTCTGATCAATAATGAGACAGAAAAAGGGATTGTGGGATAAAGGGCGGGTCCAATTTGAAATATTAAAAACTGCCTAAGTCATTTCCCCCCCAACACATCTTGTGTTACAGCAGATACTGGAGCCATTAACGATAAACTTATAATTTTAATGTTAGAAAAATAAGTTTCTGATTAGAAAGACTATTTTAGGTTTAAGAAGTAAATTTTAAGAAGAATAAGGAGTTTTGCAAAAGCCAAGGTAAGAACATTTTGCCTCTGTAATAAATGAATTACTGAGTTTAAATTTTGAGTGTTGTTTTGAATAGTATTTATTTTTATTGCCTTTTACCCTTATCCTAGTTCAAACGTAAGAATTCAAAAGACATCAACTTACTCTTAAATGTATGAATTTATATTTTAAGTGTGCAGAAATAGCACATTTTATTTATATGTTGCTATCTTTTGCTGTTGTCTTATGAGTAAATTTAACTTTTTATACATTGAAGAAACAGGTTTCCTTTCTAAAATTTTCATTGTAAATTTGAATTTTTTTAATGAAGGTATTTCTGGCCCTTACCACTGATTTTTTATTCCTGCAAAAGTATTTTATTACTTAAACTGCATTGCACATTGATTATCTATTATCTGCTCATATTAAGAAGCTTCTATCATCAATTAATGTTTACTAAACTATCAATAAAATCTAAGTGAAACAAGAATAAATTCAAACAAGTAAGTAGGCTGAAATCAGAGAAAACTGAGACAGTGGCTATTTTAGAAGGGCAGCCTTTGTAAGAACTCATTTCTGCTTAAAAGATCTAATTTATCTTTTTTAATGCCATCAAAGTTAATAATGGACGACATGTCTTACAGCTTCAGCGATGCAGCAACTTGTCAATAACAGAGAATTTAGAAACCAATTCATCAGTTCATGATTTTTTAATTGGACCGTGGGTGGTTGATTTTAAGTCATTAGACTCTCCAATAATAAAACCCTAGAAAGAGAGTTATTTAGTATAGAAGTGGGTAGCTGTCCTCTATCTCTTCGGTGAACAACTCAGGACTTCTGTTTCGCCCAGTAACAGGTGGCACTTTTCACTCTGAGTACTTTTGGGTGCTATGGGATAAGGTGTGCAGAATGGAAGAGAGTGAGGTAGAGAAGAAAAAAAAAAGAGGGACCTATGTGTATGTAGTTTTATATGTGCCTACTCACAAATACCTCTCTCCCAGACACCCAAAGTAAGTCTCTTATATTCTAGGCAAATAGGAAAGAACGCAGATTTCCTTTATTTCCTTATTCATAGTGGACGTAGAGTGGCTAAAGGATTTCTGCACTTCTCAGTTTTGCACTTACTGTTAGGATTGCGCCGCTTCTCACGTATTTGCCTGTTGATATGTTCCATTATCTATTGAAAGTCCAAGCTGGAAGGATCATGGCGGTAATCCGGTCCACTTCACCCCCTTCGTAACTGGAGAACCAGAGGTTCAGGAACACTGAGACCTACCTGTGGTCACACAGTTAGGTAAAGACAGAGCCTGTCATTCTTCCAGTTCCCACACCCAGCAATCGTCCCACCCCACCACACTTCTTGATTTCCCCTGCCTAGGAACACATCTTCTGACACTCACATGGAGAAATTAATGAGTCTGCAAGTTAAAGGTTTGTTTTAAACAAATTGGTTCATTATTATTTAATTGAGGAGGCTTTGGAGCAATAAAAGCTCTGCTTACCAAAACTGGATAAGCAGCTCATGAAACATTGAGCTCAAGAAATGCAAAAACTGTCACAAGTCAATATGTGCTGCCTTTCTGTTTGATAAATGCCACCCAATAGCCTCAGAAGTATCAGAAACTAATGGTGTCCCAGCACTCCATAGGCATACATTAATGGAATCAGGAGCATAAAATATAAACAATAATGTACATATTGATTGTTCCGGACACTTGAAGCCCAACAAACATTTGAAAGGTCAGTCATTTTACTTGCATCAAATTACAGATAAGTCATTTGCTTGAAGCTGGAAACTTGGCTCTCCATGTAAATTTATCTCGTGACCTATAAACTTAATCATGCCATACCTCTGATAGCTTCCTTAGGTTGTCTGGCATGAAAAATGTAGCAGAAGTGCTTAATCCCATAAAGCATATACAAATAAACAATATACATTGCCAGGAAGGAGAAATCCATTCTACAGGCTGAATAAATATCATGAGACAGCATTTTACTCTGACAGAACATGTTTCAACGTTTCTGTAAGTGAGCTTGCAAATGAATATGTATGCTTTCAGGGTGTTAAAAAAATACAGGTTTATGAAGTGCAATGTCATAATTATTTTTATTTTTACCTAAAAATCTAAATTTGGTTTAACCAAATCACACTGGAGTTTAGGCAATTTTTGCCTACAATGAAAGATTTATTCCTTTTCAGAGCCCCTTCAAAATAGAATTTTAAAGGCACATTTGAACGTTATCTGGATATCCATGCAGAGGCCATCACTCTTTACTGGCACTCTCACACTGCAAGTTACCTCTCCCCAAGAGTCCAGCTTCTATGTAGTAGTCTTTCTGGTGCTCCTACCTCTGGATAAACTGTATATTAGAAGGAGACAGGTAACAATTGCACGGCCACAGTTCCTTCACTGAAGCAATAGGTCCCTCTTTGAAATCAGTAATCCCACTGCTGACTTTAAGAAGGGTGAGAGGAACTTTGAGGAGTTGACAGGAAGATTTGTAATTTATATCCCCTTTATGTGAACAACAATTCTTCCTCTCCTCTGACAATGCCTCCAACTATCCTAAGCTTAGAAGTTCCCGCGTTCACTGCTAAGTAAGATTGTCAGGGTAAAAACCAAGCTTGCAGAGATCACCGAATAGTCAAAGCATGACAATGTCCTTTTTAAGAGGTCTTGCAAAAAAAAACTACTAGAATTTCCTCTGGTGGAAGACATTTCTCTATCTGTAAATGAATGAAAATACACCTGCTTATACGTTAACAAGTTTATTCCTAAGTATTTTCAACTGTTTCCATTGAGCTAAGATTTCTTTTTTCTGAATTTTGCATTATGGATCTTTTACACTGATTCATCCAAGATTCTACAACAGCAAAACCAGGCATTTTGAAAATCAGATATCCTTACACATGAATTATACTGTTTTTGAAAACACTTTTAAACTCATATTACATTAGTTAGCAATTGATAGACATTGTAAATCATATATTTTAAAATACATCAAAGGACCATAATTCTAATAAGGAGTACAGTATTAAAATCCCCAAAGGAAAATAATGGTGATTTATTTGGTAGGCAAATGACCTGATTTTAATGTTAAAGACATAATTTTATAGTTTTCTAATAAAATAATTATCAATAGAGATTATTTTATTTAAAAATATCCATAGAACCTTAAATGACCAAAAGAATTAATAAATATCAGTTTAAACAAAACCTAATTATTATACTTGGTTAAAAGAAGAACATTTCAAAGACAGACCTTTTCCTTCTTACTTAAAGAAGATTCATTATGAATACAGTTCCTAATGTATATTGTATTCCATCAAATAAAGCAAATAGCACATTATCATTTTCCTGCTATTTAGATTTTAAAAGGCTCCAAAAACCTGAGTAGCTCAAACATCTATTATCACAATCAAAACTAAATTAAGTCAATAATATTAATATTTTGAGTGCAGAAAATTCAGGACCTGAATAGTAATTATGTTTTTAATAAATGAGTTCTGAAACCCAGGCCATAACTTCATTTTGTTCTAAAGCCATTAGGATGAAGGGGTGTTCATGCTAAAGAAAGGCAGCAGCTTTTAATTGCAAATACTTTCTTTTCAGCACATCAAAAATGCATCTTTTAATGTGTTAATCTTTAATCACATAGGATCTGCTGGCCAAGCATCACCTGAAAAGTAGTTCTCTGTATTTCAGAGCTTTAAATTTTAAACTGAGAGTTTGGTGATCAACAAACTAGAAAAACTTTTAATCTGAGACAAATCATCCTAATTCCCTACTGCTTATAATAAGACAAATACCAAAAGAAATGTTGAAATCTTTTCTTTACTATATTAAAACTGTTCACACATTCTAAAATGCAGGCTTATAATGATATTTAAGGACAGAACCACTTGTACTATCAAGTTGAAGTAACTGTATGAAGCACGTCTTCAGCGTAAAAATAAAGTACATTTACCATATTCTCCTTTCAACTATTTCTTTGAAAACTAGGCTGATCTTTCAAAATTCAGATATAATGCACAGACACACTACTTTTCCTCTACTCCCAACCTAGGATTATTTTTTTCCTTTTTGAAAATGTACCACCCACCTCTCCAGGCAATAACTCCAGAAAGACTGATGGGTGTGTACCTCCAAGTCCTGCTCATGACATTTCAGTTTAAGAAAACTGAAACTAGGCTATCAATGTCACCTGAGTTTCAAAAGACAGTTCTCTGCCACAGTACCTAAAATCAAACAATTTCTTTTTGACATTGGGCTTGTGGTGATATGAAAAGGAAATGAAAGTCCCTACTGGGATGGTGAATATCCTCACATTTGTGAGGCCAACTGCCACACTCTCGGCTTTTCTTGTTCCCTGACAAGGCTTGTCCCAGCCCTCTCCTGGGACGCTTTTGACAGCAATTGCAAACAACAGAAGCCAGCAGGAATGTGTAAGAACAGGTGCTGCAACCTCCTGGGGCTGCCTGTGTGCAGAGAAAAGGCTTCTGCAGAGCCGCGCTGGGACGTCCCATTTCCGAGTCATCCTCTTGCCCTTAGCCATTTCAGGATCTTGCTGCTTTTCAAGCAGCAGATGTTTGGAAAGATTTGTAACAAAGCATTATGGCTTCTAAGGTGGTGTTGGCAAATCTTCTCGGTCAGCTTTTAAGGGGACTTGAGTGGAATCTCCGATAATATAAAACAACGTTGAAAAAGGTTATTCTTGGGTTTGTGTTCAAATAAAGGAATTGATGATAATAAAAGACTAAGGCTTTTCCATATTACTCCATTATTCCAAGTTGCTGCTTTCTACTAACTACCACCTTGGAGATCTAGGTTCAGGGGATCTCCAGCATCTGAGGACACAGATCAGAAAATACTTCCTCCCCAACAGGTTGGAATATTGACACACTCCAGCATAACAGACACCACTTCACAAGCATTTTGGCCAACTACTGTTAATCCTCATCCTGTATCCACTTATTAAAATTGCTCCATAAATAGGGTGCTCTGCACTATGGGGACAGACACCCAAGTAAATGAACAACCACTGGTCCCACTCTTTGCGTGGCTGCTTCTCAAAGAGTGGCCCACAAAACCAGCATCATCATCTAGATTACCTGGGAACTTGTTAAAAACGCAAAACCTCAGGCCTACCTTAAACCTATTGAAACAGAACTTAACAAGATCCCCAGATGATTCATATGCAGATTCAAGTCTGAGAAACATTATACCACAGCTTCTCAGAGGAGCTCTGTGCTGGGATTCAGAGAGCAAGATGCTGCCCTGCTCCAAAGCAGTGGTTTACACTGCTCAAAGAGCATTCGGGAGCATTATCTAAGCCTCAAACTCCCCAAGAAATATGGGCAAGAATCACTGGATCTACGTTATGTTGAGAAGACCAAGGTTAAACAGTAGATGATTAGAGGTAGCAGAACTTGAACTCAGAATGCTCAACTCCTAGATTTCTGCTCTTTCTGCTGCCTCAGCTGGTGTCTAAGGAATAGCTAACTCTTCCACACCTGGACCTTGAGAATTTTTTCCTATTGGCATCATAGGTATAGCAGAAAGAGGACTTCAAGTCTTGGGTCTGCCGTTACTTACCTTCATGACTTTGAACAAATCACATCTTTAAAAAACAGATTAGGGGCCGGCCCAGTGGCGCACTGCTACAGTGCGCCGCTTGGGAAGCGCGGTGGCGCTCCCGCCGAGGGTTCGGATCCCACATACAGACTGGCCGCTCACTGGCTGAGCGAGGTGCGGGAGCAACACCGAGGGTTGTGATCCCATTGCTGGTTCCGGTCCGGTACGGGCGCGACACTGAGGGTTGCGATCCGTTGCCGGTCACGAAAAAAGACACACACACAAAAAAAACAGATTAGAAGCCCAATAAAACAAAGAACATTTATAAAATAAGGTTAACAAAATAAAAAGAGAAAATTAGGGCCATGATTTAGGAGTACGTAGCAAACACGACAAAAATATACAAGTTGTAATCTAATTTCTGAAAATGTAACCCACGAAAATTAGGGCCATGATTTAGGAGTACGTAGCAAACACGACAAAAATATACAAGTTGTAATTTCTGAAAATGTAACCCAAGGAGGAACACCCAAAGAAGAAAACGTTATATGTACTAAAATGGTCTTAGAGTATTATTTATAACAGAGAGAAACTGAAAGCAACAAAATACTCTTATCATCAGGATATGGCTAATTAAATTATGGAACATTTACTCATTTAAAATGATATTCACCAAGACTTGGCAGCCACATGAAAAATTCTGGTACAATGTCAAGAGGAAAAGCAGGTTATAAAATTGTAGTACATTATGATCCCAACTATGTAAAGATAGGTATACTTCTAGGAAAAAATGGAAAACATTTGTGAAAACCGTCATATTCTATCAAGATAAATAGAATATAGGTGATGGTTTTCTAAACTTTTGTAGTTATTAAATTGTCTTTATTATTCTTTAAAAGAAAATAAATATTATGAACAGGAAATGGAAACAAATATAGTAACCATGAGACCTAATACAGTTACTGTAAACTATTATTAAATCTGGCTCTAAAATCCATAGATATAATGACAAAAATGAACAATTACCAAGCACTCACAACGGGCTGAAGTCTTCATCAGCATTGCTCATTAAATCCTGTGAGGTCAGCAATACTATCATCCCTGTTTTACAAATGAGGAAACCAGAACCTGCAGCATTCAGCCTCTTTGAACCTCAGCTTATACTTCTGTAAAACAGAGACAATAATAATTAATATCTATGTTGCAAGTGTCTTATGAGGATTAAGCCAGATATTGGCTCTCACACCTGCATAGTCCTATATAAAAGTCACAAAGAACATAAAAACTAAATTGTGGGGGGGGGGAACTTTCTTGTCCCTTTCTTGTCAAGATGGGGACAGAAACAGCTCCCTGATTGTGGTGACCCTTCCAGACAGTCACCACACAAACCTGCCTGCCTTGTAGAAGGGCATGATCTCAGATGGGATCATTTATCACCTCTGGAACAGTACCGTTTTTGGTACACACACACCAAGCAACAGGAATCTGTGTTACATTTTTAAGGTGGGATAGTTCTGCCTGCAAACCTGGCCTAGGAATCAGGAGACATGGGGTCACAGCCTGTTTATGTCATTTCTGGGGACTCAGCATCCCCAACTGTACAGAGGGGCTGTACATTGTCGGTATTGTTTACCTGAAGAGATTATTAAGTTAATTTACAAAACAACTTCTCTGGAAGAATTTAAACACAGTTGAAGCCCACTGACACATGGCTTTTATACCAGGGTTTGGATAAACCACAGAGTAGACTTGCCTGGGTCTCAGTTTCTTCATTTCTAAATGAAGGGTTGGACTAAATGACCCTTAACATCTCTCTAACTCTGAGATTCTGAAATTATGACAATTAACAGCATAACACTGAGAATCAAGAAAGTCTACTCATGCATGGTGCAAAGCAAGGCTACTTACTGTATGGACAGTTGGAGCAGCCCTCCTTAGGTAAACCCCAAGGAAGCCCAAGTTTTCCTCCCCTGTCCACACCCCTTCTCCATCTGGAAGTGTCTTCCCTCCCACTCTCCTTTGCTTCTCTGCTCACAGAATAACTGTCAGCAAGATTAATTTAAGTCACATGCTCCCTATCCCCAGGGCACTGTCTCTTTCAGTGCAGTGAAAGTTGTGTCCTGCCCCCAAGAGAAAGGTTTTTAGGCATCAGCACTCTGGTGGCAGAGGTGTTTACTGAACAGGCACCCTGTCTGCCAGCAAAGGCAGCTTCCTTCCTCAGCCCCTCCTAGGACGAAGGGCAAGTAAGGGAATCACAGAGAAGGGACAAAGCCCCAACTCAAATAGTATCTATGCAGACTTTTCTCAAATGCACTCCTGCATATCTTCACAAAAATAAATATGGCTGAAGTGTCTTGATAACCTGATGGACAAAATCCAATCTCATAATATTAAAGACCATTACTTATTGGCTAGTTTTTTAAGTTTTATTTTGTTTTCAACTGACACATAATAATTGTACATATTTATAGGGTACAATGTGATGTTTTGATACATTGTGTATATTGTGTAATAATCAAATCTGGGTAATTAACATATCCGTATTAATTAGCTAGTCTTGACATTGCAAAATAAATCACCTCTTGGTCTCTTTAACAAAATCACCTGGATGTGCAATTTTACATAAAGCTTGACATTGCAAAATAAATCACCTCTTGGTCTCTTTAACAAAATCACCTGGATGTGCAATTTATAAAAAATACAAAATCACCTGGATGTGCAATTTTACATAAAGCATTTTACATAAAGCATTGCAAGTGCTTACACAGAAAAACTCAAATCTCTGCAAATTTATATACATGATGCATTCAACAAAATGTAAAAAAGTACACACTTGTGTGAATATAGTCACTGTTTAATTTTAAAATACTTCTTCACAATGTCTCTTGACAATGTAATTAACTATTAAACAATAAATAATTACTTGCTATAGTAAAATATATCTACTACATATAGTATATATAGCGGTATTCTCGTGACATATAATATCTTAAATAACTATTTTCCAGCATTTGGGAGAATTGGAAAAAAGGTTAGAAAACAAAGACAGAATGAAACACATTACTATTTCAGGAGAATAAATGAAAATTAACATTTGAAATAATTCTGCTAAAAAGACCTCAGTTTCTTCAACTTTTAAATTCTAAACTTCTGTTATTTTATGATTCTGTGTTTATGGAAATGTTCTTTAAATTTCTGAATGAAAATTTACATGCTAGAAATGGTATTCTAAATTTAAGGATTTTTAAATAGGTATGTAAAATTTATTTATTAAATATACAGAATTTTAAAATGCAATGCCAAATAAAATGTTATTTCAAAAATTACATAGCATCCTGCTAGCACTTAATGGAAAGCAATTCCCTTTCTAGCTCCTTTATGTTTTCAATTGATGTACTGTCTGCTACACAAGTGCAGCATGAGCTACACCACACTTGATTTAATTGCTTTTGTTATAATTAGGCCTGTTAATTTTTTAGAATTGATTATGCCAGAGAGAAATGGAGAGAGTGTGTGTGTTCTGAATAAGCTTTCTTTTATAAAGCAAGAGTTCAACCCATCAAAATGTGCACTTAAAAAAAAGTGAATTTGTTGTTTTTGTATGTTTAAAGTATACTAAGAAAATAAAAATCCTTAGAATTGAGACTTTTCAAACCACTCATCATTTTAGCTACAGAGTTGGCAAAACCATATAAAATGGTGTATGATTTTTCTGTTTTGTTGTTAGGAGTGTGATTATCAAGTTCCTCAACCCACACTTTCTTCTGTTGATAACCATTAAGAAAGGACATAGAATACCCAATTCAGTTCAGTCAAATTTGGTACATTCCTTACCCCAACAGTTTTACGCTGCACCCAAGTTTAACTGTAGTTAGCAACTTTCATTCAGTCTCTTGTTAGCATCTTATAGTAACGTGTGGATAAGGAGAGGGGAAAGAAAGCTTTGACAGATGGTACGCAACGTTTGACTCCTGCTGAGCTCAGCAGGACCTGTGGTTTCCAAGGTTAGGGCTGTCAAAATGGCTCTGTCTATCAAGTGAATAACAAAGTGTAGACTGCCTGTCTGTTTCCTACACAAAACTTAGATTTCATGTGCCATTATTGTCGGTCTTTCTGCTGATTTAATAACTTCTAAGGAGAAGAACTGGGGGTTCTGATGCAGCCTCACTATTTAAGAAACTACTTGGAAAGGGAATTCTCAAGGGCTGAAAAGAGGTAGGCTGTGATGTGATCTCTTTTTCTTTAGTTTCTCTCAAAGGTTTCAAGACTTGAAAAAGATTCAAAAGCCACCAACAGTTCACTTTTGGCTAGAAGCTAAATGTGAACCTTACGAAATGAACTTAATGATGGCTATGTCTCAAATGGACAAAATAGTTTTATTAAGAATCCTTGGGGTGATGGGTACTTAGTCAAGTAGAAATATTGAGAATGGAAAGAAAAATGTTTCTATTATGAAATACATTGATGTGTTTGTCAGGGCCTGTTTTTCACCTTTCATAGCTCTTAATATTAAAAACTCCCCCCTTTTTTCCTCTGCCTATGTCTAAAGCCTTCAGATGGCCAGATAAAGTACCTGATGCTGAAAGACAGGAAATTGAATAATGTCACCTAATGGGCCTTTTGTCATGCACTGTTACAGCTATACTTCTTGGTAAGTCTCATGTTTTCCTTTATGCATATTTTGTGATTTCAAAATTGTTATTGACCTCCTGGGATTCTTATAAAAAGCCTATTGGTGGATTCATAAACCCAGGCTTTTTATTAAGGCAATGCTGAAATCAGGATTGGGGTGGTGTCCCTGAATAACCTAATAATTATATTTCAGTGTTTATTTTAATTTGTACATATAACATTTAAAGTAAAACTCCTGATTACTATTTCAAAAGGACAAAGTAAAATTAAAATGTGGTAATTTGAAAATGACATTCTTAGACTTTAATCCTATCCTGTTGCTAAGCATTTTAGTTGCTATTTTGAGAAGCTGATAAAAGGACATATTCTGTCTTTTTGACACGGAGTTGAGCAAAAATATCCACTAATATAGTTATTGTTCACTACTAGCCTGTCTGAAAAGATAACATTCTCCCTATAGTGTATACTTAGCTTATATAAACCCCAAGATCATAAAGGAAATGTTATTTGAGAGAATGATTAATTGTTATGATTCCAAGTATATTTAATTACTTCGAACATTAAATAAAATTTTTTTAAAAAGCTTTGAAGTAGTTACCTTCTTTTGAATTTTTTTTTTAAAGGAAATGTTATTTGAGAGAATGATTAATTGTTATGATTCCAAGTATATTTAATTACTTTGAACATTAAATAAAATTTTTTTAAAAAGCTTTGAAGTAGTTACCTTCTTTTGAATTTTTTTTAAAAACACTAACCCAGCGGTTTTCTCCGAGATATAAGGCCTTCACTACATAGTAGATATATTTAATAAATTGTTATTTAATTGAAATAAAAAAGATATTTAATATTGAATAAAAGATAAAAGGAATTCTAGAATTAAGGGATACAGCTTTCACATCAGATTATTTTAAGAAATTACCAAATGTCAATTTAGCATAAACCTGTCTCCAGTTGTGTTGGTTTTCATCCTGGAAATGTATGATGCTTTTAATCATCTCTGCAGACAATAATGATAATTAAACAAATTCCGGGGAAAAAAATCCTAAACTAAGCAGTTTCTTCTCTCTTTTTCACTCTCTCTCTGTCTCTTTACTTGCTTTGTTCAATAGCGCAATTTTAAGCTTCTTTCTAGCAGTCTATATCACCCTTCCCACCCCCAAAGAAGATTTTGTTAGTGGTAAACTAAACTTGCTGAATCAAATTTGCTTTTCATATGTTTGCATTTTTTGAAGAGTCTCTAAGGGGTTTCTTCATGTGTCTATGGGGAAAGTGTGCTTCTGTAATTTCATCCAAGTTCATAAACTCTACAGCCCTGGAAATTAAGTCCATTCCTGGCAGGAAGTCAGCAATCTTGGAGGAAGGAAACAGAACTAAAACAGATATGATGTTTGAGCACTGTGATCACTTACTTAGTCACCCACCAAAACCTTTCGTTCTAATCCACAACACTGGCTCAGAGCTTGGGACCAAGAACTCAAAATATCCAGGACTAACTAATGTAAATATTATGCTCTAATTGCAATAAACTCTTCAGGTGTTTTTGTTGTTGTTAACAGTTAACTTTGTAAAATACATATAAACATAAAAATTGCCCATCTTAACCATTTTTAAATGCACAGCTCCGTAGTGGTAAGTACATTCACATTGTGCAACTAATCTCCAGAACTCTTTTCACCTTGCAAAACTGAAACTCTATACCCATTAAATACCAACTCCCCATCCCCCTATCCTCCCAACCCCTGGCACCCATCATTCTACTTTCTGTCTCTATGATTTTGACTACTCTAGCTACTTCATATAAATGGAATCATGCAGTACTCCATTTTGTGACTGGCTTATTTCAAGTAACATAATATCCTCAAGGTTCATCAATGTTGTAGCATGTGTCAGAATTTCCTTCTTTTTAAGGCTAATATTCCATCATATGTATATCCCACATTTTGATTATCCATTCATCCATCAGTGGACACTTGGGTTGCTTCCACCTTTTGGCTATGTG
>NW_007728762.1:79832-81069 GCF_000696425.1 Galeopterus variegatus | reverse complement strand
TTTTGATTATCCATTCATCCATCAGTGGACACTTGGGTTGCTTCCACCTTTTGGCTATGTGAATAATGCTGCTATGAACATGGGTGTTCAACTTTCAGTTGTTTTAGAATGTGATTACTGTGCAGAGAAAATTAAGACCACAGCACACACTGGAGGAAGAAAGGTAGAAAATCATAATAATAAAAATAATAGCTAACATTTATCAAGTGCTTATGTGCCAGGCACTATGCCACACACATCATTGGTTTTAATTCTGTGAGAGATGCACTATTTTTATTCTCATTTCATAGAAGTCAAAACTGGAGCACAGGGAAGTTGGTTAACTAGTCCAAAGTCACTCAGCTCATCACTGGGATGCAAATCTGGGAAATGAGGGCCAGAGTCTGTAGATTTGGAGGAGGAAAGAAATCATAGAGTTCATATTCACAGACCACAGCCAAGTCCTCTTAGGGAAGAAATCCCTGACCACTGCACAGAGTGTGGCCTGGGCAAAAGCACACCTGAACAGGAACCAGAAAAACCAGCTGTCATCAGCTAGCTGCAGGACCTGAACTACGCTTCTGGGGTCAATGTTTCATCCATAAAAAGAGAGATTGTGCTACATACAGTCTGTGGTTTCCAACAATCCCTTATACTACATGAGATTTATTGTCTAATACTTTATGACTTTGTTATTTCATCTACTTAAAGATAAGGAGGTAATTTAAAATTTTAAATGAATGCTTAAGTCTCCAAATTTTGATAATGAATAGTTTTCCGATTCTCATTCCACTATATTCAAATTATTCCATGATATAAAAATATCACTTGTACCCCTCTAACGAAACTAATAAGAAAGAATACAATGACACATACCAATATCAATGTGTTAGGTAAAATGTGGTTTCTCTAGAGGGCCCTCAGATGTGCCTACCCCAACAAAAGAAAAGTGGGGAAGTTGTAAGCAGTACTGATTGAATATATATATATTCACATAATTAGGGTTATATAATCCCCACTACACTGTCACTGAGGGAAATGAGACAGGAGTCTGAATTAATCCACATTTTCCTCTTAGTCAAAATTTACTTCATTGTGTCTCTAGAAACATGGATTGTACATAAGTACCCTCATTATCATAAATAGTTTTACTAGATATTTTGGTTATGCTCAGTCTCAGAGTATAACTCTAATAACTCTTGCTATTGTGATTGAGTTGGACCCAAGAAAACAAAGAAAAAGTATTTTATTTTTTATT
>NW_007728762.1:77421-79624 GCF_000696425.1 Galeopterus variegatus | reverse complement strand
GATTGTACATAAGTACCCTCATTATCATAAATAGTTTTACTAGATATTTTGGTTATGCTCAATCTCAGAGTATAACTCTAACTCTTGCTATTGTGATTGAGTTGGACCCAAGAAAACAAAGAAAAAGTATTTTATTTTTTATTGAAACATAATTGATGGAAAAGTATTTTTAAAAGATTTTTTTAAGTCTTTAAAATTCTGAGGTCCTGGAGAAGGGCATTTGAATGCCACTGATCTAATTTATAAGTAGATGCATGTTTGCAAACCCATGAAGAACACTTACTAGAAAAGGCCTTAGAAATCAGGCTCAAGAGAAGACTTGAGTTGCAGTATTGTTTGAATGCTGTGCCAGTCAAGTGGCACATGCTTATTTGACCAAAGTTCAGGTGTTTTAAATACAGTTCAGACAAGTGATTGATCAGGTCTGCGTTTTTCAGGGATGTCTGCAGATAAGATTCGAAATTAACTTAAAATAATGTTTTCATTTTCTTTTAGACAACATTTACAGCAGGACAGATGATTTTATTTTAAACCAAATTATTACAGTGAAAGCATCCTCGGTATTCCAATTCATGAATTTGCTATTCTACAGATAGTGACTATATTCAGCCTTCAGCCAAGATAGAGATACATATTGCATCTTCCATCTGTGATTTCAAAAGATGCGAATTATGCAAACCAGACAGAAGAGGGAGCTATCCATCTGGAAATTAACCAATCCTTTCAAAAATGTCAAATAAACATAGGAGGAAATTTTCATATGATCAAGTCTTATCTCATTTAATCTTGTATTTTATAGCAACACTATAAATATTCTGGTTCATTAAAATGAGAAAGAAAACTACCAGCAAAGCCAAAAATACTGAGTTAATTAATGAAGAGGGAAAATACAGAAACTACTAAAAGGCCAATTAAAAATTTACCCACACTGTATGGTTTGATCTCATATTTTATAACAAAATGTGGAATCAGAACACACCTCCAAAAAGACCAAAATAATATTCTGCAGCCATATATATCACTAATATTACCTTCCTATAGATCCTGATTATAAAATGGAACTCTTACTTTAAAATTGATAACATCTGGAAATAATGGCAAAAAGGAAAAACTGTTGGGCTGCATCTGTCTTGAAAATGCTATGTAATAAGATTTACTTAATATATTTGAAAGAGAAAAAAAATGTTTTGTTCCCCAATTTGTTGCAACATCTGAAAGTTCATGAGGTTATGACCCCTCTTTAAGAAAGCATCTCCCACCACCTGCAAACACCCCAGGAAAAGCAGTTGGAAACAATAAAACACGTGCTAGTTAGCTGTTACCAGGGAAACGGTTCTGGTTCACCAATCAGATCGCCTGTGCTTCCCAGTGGCTTTGTCCGAGGGAGACATGCGCCAGCTGTTAGTGAATAACCATTGTTATAGATCATCAGGAAATCACAGTCAGCAGGCAACCCAGCCCCACTGGAAGTTTATTTCTCATATTTGTTTATCACCAGGGCAATCCTCCACCTTTAAAACATCCCCTTAGGCTGGGTTAACTAAATTACACCCTGCAGGAGCAGGATCATTTTAAAGGAGGCAAGTTGCAAAATGGTCTTTTTTGCACAGCAAACAGATTTTTAACTTTGATTCCAATTGCATCACCCTCCTGCCTCCTTGGCTTTTCGGTGGCAATCACAGGGCAAAATATCTGAAATCTGTGCTCCTCTGAGTGCTGTTCTTCCTTCCCTTGATTGGCCACTCAGATACACACACCCCACACTCCAGGCACCAAGAGGTTTCACACCATACCCTCCAAGGCTTGTCAGAGATCATTGGCAGTTCCCCATGCTGGAGAGACCAGTATGATTGGCAAAGGAGGGCCTCTGCAGAGGCAGTTTGGGGCTACCATAAGGGGAGGAGCTGAGAGGACAAAACCCTGGGTCCTTCCCTCATGACACACACACTTCAACCAGAACAGCTCCACTTTTATCAATTTTATATTTTTAATGGATTTATAAATCCATAGATTTTATTTGAAATAAGATGGCATTGTGTTTTAAAGTTTAAAAACCAGTGAACTCTAAACCTATCCAATCATCAAACTCATCTTACAGAATAGAGACATCTAGACTTCTGATTTCAGATCTAGCATGTTAGGAGCTTAGAAGTCACCACTCTGTCCCAACAACAAGTAAAACGCTGAACTGACTGAACAATCT
>NW_007728762.1:75442-76838 GCF_000696425.1 Galeopterus variegatus | reverse complement strand
TGGATTTATAAATCCATAGATTTTATTTGAAATAAGATGGCATTGTGTTTTAAAGTTTAAAAACCAGTGAACTCTAAACCTATCCAATCATCAAACTCATCTTACAGAATAAAGACATCTAGACTTCTGATTTCAGGTCTAGCATGTTAGAAGCTTAGAAGTCACCACTCTGTCCCAACAACAAGTAAAACGCTGAACTGACTGAACAATCTAAAATTCTTCTTAGACCCATCAGAGGAGTGAGGTCACAGGGCAAGCCACTGACAAAATTGGAAAGACAGGCAAGTGAATACAGAGAATCTCAACTTACCAGAGCAGAAACCCATGAGCAGAAACCTCCTCAGGAACCAGTGCCA
Organism: Galeopterus variegatus; assembly: GCF_000696425.1. Taxonomy (NCBI): domain Eukaryota; kingdom Metazoa; phylum Chordata; class Mammalia; order Dermoptera; family Cynocephalidae; genus Galeopterus; species Galeopterus variegatus. The sequence continues at coordinate 76,482 of NW_007728762.1, read as the reverse complement.
GGGTAGAAAAACCAGAACTGCAATTGTGAGAGGATTAGTGTGGGCAAGTTTGAGAGTTAAAGACTCCAGGGGCACCCAGCCACAGTGGGACCCCCACACCTTACCTATAGGGAAGCAAAGATAAGGATTTTTATCTGACTGCTCTTCAGAAACCATGCAAGCAAGAAGAGTGACAAGACATATTTAAATTATTGAGAAAAATAAAAATAAAAAAAACTACCAACCTAGAATTCTGTATCCTGTGAAATTATCCTTCAAGAGTAAAGGAAAAACAAAGGCTTTCCCAGACAAACAAAAATTGAGGGAACTTGTTGCCAGAAGACCTGCCTTGCAAGAAATGTTAAAAGAAGTTCTTTGGAGAGAAGAAATATTATGTAGGTTAAAAACTCAGATCTACATAAAGAAAGGAAGAGCATAGAAGAATGAATAAGTGAAGGTAAAATAACTTATTTTTCTCATTCCTAATTGATTTAGCACATAAAGTTTGTTCAAAATAATAGCAGTGATGTATTGAATTATGTACACTTATGTGTTTATATATATATACTCCCATACACATAAACATACCTATATATGCTTGTGTATGCTCACGTATAAGTGAAATGAATTACAGCAATGATATAAGAGGCAGACAGAAGAATTAGAAATATTTCGTTATTGTGAGGTACTTGCACTATCTGTAAACAGTATAGTGTTAATTGGACTTGGATTAGTTATAAATGTATATTGCAAACTCTTGAGCAACTACTGAAAAAAGTAAAAAAAAGAAATATAATTGATATGCTAAGAAAAGAGAGAAAATGAAATCCTATAAAATGCTCAATTAAAACTACAAAAGACATGGGCAGGCCCGGTGGCGCACTGCTACAGTGCACTGCTTGGGAAGCGTGGCAACGCTCCTGCCGAGGGTTCGGATCCCACATACAGACCGGTTCCCGCTCACTGGCTGAGCAAGGGGCGGGGGCAACACCGAGGGTTGCGATCCCATTGCCGGTCCCGGTCCGGTACGGGCACGACACTGAGGGTTGCAATCCGTTGCC
>NW_007728762.1:74133-74442 GCF_000696425.1 Galeopterus variegatus | reverse complement strand
TTGCCGGTCATGAAAAAAGACAAAAAGGAAAAAAAAAAAAAAAACTACAAAAGACAGAAAAGTGTAGAAGATAAAATAAGAATGAAAAGCAAGGGCAACAAATAGGAAGCAATAAAAAATATGGTAGATATTAATCCAACTATAATAATAACAATTTGACCATCAAGGGTCTATCTACACCAGTTAAATGATAGAAATTTTCAGAGTGGATCAAAAAACTAAACCCAGGGCCGACCCCATGGCTCACTTGGGAGAGTGAGGTGCTGGGAGCGCAGTGGCGCTCCCGCCGCGGGTTCGGATCCTATATAG
>NW_007728762.1:71714-73864 GCF_000696425.1 Galeopterus variegatus | reverse complement strand
CCTTACCAGTCACAAAAAAAAAAGACAAAAAAAAAAAAAAACTAAACCCAACTATATGTTGTCTACAAGAAACCCACTTTAAATATAAAGACACATAAATTAAAAATAAAGGTATCATGAAAGATATACCATGCTAACACTAATCAAAAGAAAGCAGAAATAACTATATTAATTTCAGACAGGGCAAATTTCAGAGCAAGGAAATTTACCAGGAATAAAGAAGGGTTTTATATAATGATGAAGCAGTCAATCCTCCAAAAAGACACGACAGTCCTTAACATGTGTGCACCTAGAAACAGAGCACCAAAATATGTGAGGCAAAAACTGATAGAACTGCAAGAAGAAATAGATGAACCCATTATTACAGTTGAAACACCTCTCTATCAGAAATGAACAGAACCAAAAGGCAAAAAAATCAGTAAGGACATAGTTAAACTCAACAACACCATCAATCAACTGGATATAATTGACATCCATAGATAACTTCATCCAACAGAAAGATAGCTGGAAAATCCCAAAACACTTAGAGATCAAACACACTTCTAAATAACATATGGGTCAAAGAATAAATCTCAAGGCCGGCCCGTGGCTCACTTGGGAGAGCGTGGTGCTGATAACACCAAGGCCATGGGTTCGGATCCCTGTATAAGGATGGCCGGTTCGCTCACTTGCTGAGCGTGGTGCTGACACCACCAAGTCAAGGGTTAAGATCCCCTTACCGGTCATCTTTAAAAAAAAAAAAGAATATCAAGAAGAATTTAAAATATTTTTAACTGAATAAAAATAAAAATAGAACTTATCAAAATGTATGAAATGCAGTGAAAGCAATACTTAGAGAGAAATTTATAGCATTGAATGTGTATATTAGGAAAGAAGAAAGATCTAAAATAAATAATCTAACCTTCCACCTTAGCAAGCTAGAAAAAGAACAAATTAATCCAAAGTAAGCAGAAGAAAATAAATAATAAAAATTAGATCAAAAATTAATGAAATTAAAAACAGGAAATCAATAAAGAAATTCAACAATACCAAAATCTGGTTCTTTGAAAAGATCAATAAATTTTATAAATCTCTAGCCAGGCTAACCTAACTAAAAATATATATATACTTATATATGACTAATATCTTAAAGATAAGTACTAATATCAGAAATGAAAAAGGGGACAGATACCATGGGCATTAAAAGGACAGTAAAGGAATATTATGAACAGTTCTATGCCCACAAATTTGATAACCTAGATGAAATGGGCCAATTCCTTGAAAGACACAATCTGCCAAAACACACAAGAAAAAATAGACAATCTGAATGGCCTATATCTATTAATAAAATTGGATTAATAACAACCTACCAAAAGAGAAAGCACAAGGCTCAGATTGGTTCACTAGTGAATTCTATCAAACATTTAAGGAAGAAATTACACCAATTCTCTACAGTCTGTTGCAAAAATACAAGTAGAGAGAATATTCCCTAATTTATTCCATGAGGCCAGCATTACCCTAATCCCAAAACCAGATAAAGATATTACAAGAAAGAAAACTACCAGCCAATACCTTTCATGAACAGAGATGCAAAAATACTCAACAAAATGTTAGCAAATCAAATCCAACTGTTTAGAAAAAGAATTATGCACCATGATGAAATGGGATTTATCCCAAATATGCGAGGCTGGTTCAACATTCAAAAATCAATTAATGTAATCTATCACATCAACAAACTAAAGAAGAAAATCACAAGATCATATCAATAGATGCAGAAAAAGCATTTGACAAAATCAAATATCCATTTATAAACTCTCAGCAAACTAGGAATAGAGTGAAACTTCTTTGACTTTCTAAAGAATATCTACAAAACACCTATAGCTAACATCATACTTAATGATGAGAAACTCAAAGATTTCCCACTAAAATCAGGAATAAGACAAGAATGTCTCCTCTTACCCTGCATTTCAACAGTGTACTGGAAGTCCTAGCTCATTCAATAAAACAAGAAAAGGAAATAGAAGTTGTAGAGATTGGGAAGGAAGAAATAAAACTGTCTTTGTTCACAGATTACATGATCATCTGTGTAGAAAGCCCAAAAGAAGGGGCCGGCCCGGTGGCGCACTGCTACAGTGCGCCACTTGAGAGCGCGGTGGCGCTCCTGCCGAGGG
>NW_007728762.1:61218-71441 GCF_000696425.1 Galeopterus variegatus | reverse complement strand
GAGGGTTGTGATCCGTTGCCGGTCACGAAAAAAGACAAAAAAGGAAAAAAAAAAAAAAAAGAAAGCCCAAAAGAATCAAGAGAAAAATTTCTGGAACTAATGAGCAATTATAGCAAGTTTGCAGGATATAAGGAATATACAAAAGTCAATCACTTTCCTATATACCAGTAATGAACAGTAGAATTTGAAATTTAAAACACATTACAATTTACATGCCCCCCAAAATCAAATACCTAGATATAAACATAACAAAAGATGTACAAGATCTATACAAGAAAACTACAAAACTCTAATGAAAGATTCCAAGGAAAAACCAAATAAATGAAGAGATATTCCATGTTCATGGACAGGAAGACTCAATATTAACAAGATGTCAGTTCTTCCAACTTGATCTATAGATTCACTGCAGTACAAATCAAAATCCCAGCAAGTTATTTTGTGGATATTGACAAACTGATTCTCAAGTTTATATGGAGAGGCAAAAGACCCAGAATAACAACTAAATATGGAAGAACAAAATTAGAGTACTGACACTACCCAACTTTAAGAATTATTATACAGCTACGGTAATCAAGACTGTGAATATTGGTGAAAGAACAGACAAATAAATAGATCAATGAAACAGAATAGAGAGCCCAGATTTAGACCCACATAAATATAGTCATCTCATCTTTGACAAAGCAACAAAGGCAATACAGTGGAACAAAAATAGTCTTTCAGGAAATGGTGCTAGAACAACTGGACATCCACATGCCAAAAAATGAATCTAGACAGAAATCTTACATCCTTCACAAAAATTAACTCAAAATGGTTCATAGACCTAAATATAAAGTGCAAAACTATAAAACTGCTAGAATATTACATAAGAGAAAACCTAAATGACCTTGGGTATGGCAATGACTTTTTTAGATATAATGCCAAAGGCACAACCCATGAGGGAAATAATCAATAATCTGGACTTCATTAAAATTTAAAATTTCTGCTCTGCAAAAAACAATCTCAAGGGCCGGCCCGGTGGCACACTCAGTAGAGTGCGGCGCTTGGGAGCGCGGCGGCGCTCCCGCCGAGGGTTCGGATCCCATATAGAGACCGGTCTGCTCACTGGTTGAGCGCGGTGCCGGCGCGACACCGAGGATTGCGATCCCGTTGCCGGTTGCGGTACAGGCACGACACCGAGGGTTGCGATCCCGTTGCCGGTCACAAAAAAAGACAAAAAGGAAAAAAAAAAAACCAATATCAAGAGATTAGCTAGATAAACCACAGACTGGGAGAAAATATTTGCAAAAGACACATCTGATAAAAGACTGCTATCCAAAATTTAAAAAAAGAACTCTTAAAACTAAACGATAGGAAAATAAACCCAATTAAAAAATGGGCAGAAGACCTGAATAGAAATCTCACCAAAGAAGTTATGGTAAGTAGGATATGAAAGATGTTTAACATCATAGTCATTAGGGAACTGCAAATTAAAACAATAATTAGATACCACTACCCATCTATTAGAATGGCCAAAATCCAGAACCCTGACACCACCAAATTCTGGTGAGGATATGGAGCAACAGCAGCTGTCACTCACTCATTACTTGTGGGAAGGCAAAATGGTACAGCAGCTTTGGAAGACAGTTTGTTAGTTTATTACAAAGTTAAACGTACTCTTACCATACAATCCAGCAATCATGTTCCTTGGTATTTATCCAGAAAAATTAAAAACTTACATCCATACAATAACCTGCACAGGTTCGTTTATGGCCACTTTATTCATAATTGCCCAAACTTGGAAGCAACCAAGATGTCTTTTAGTAGATATATGGATAAACTGTCATACACCCAGACAATGGAACATTATTCAGCACTGAAAAGAAATGAGTTATAAAGCCATGAAAAGACATGGAGGAAACTTAAATGTATTTTAATAAATGAAAGAAGCCAATCTGAAAAAGCAGCATACTGTATGATTCCAACTATATAACATTCAAGAAAATGCAAAACTATGGAGGCAGTAAAAAGATCAGTGGTTGCCCGGAATTAGAGGGGAGGGAGGGATGAATACGTGGAGCACAGAGGATTTTTAGGGCAGTAAAACTATTCTGCATGATACTGCAGTGGTTGATACGTGTCATTAAACGTTTGTCAAAACCTATAGTCCACCAAGAATGAACTCTAATGTTAACTACGGATTTGGGGTGATAATAATGTGTCGTCGTAGGTTCATCTATTGTTACAAAGGTACCACTGGGGGGGGAATGTCGACAGTGGGAGAGGTTATACGTGTGTAGGGGACAGGGTATACTGGAACTCTCTGTACTTTCCACTCAATTTTGCTGTGAACCTAAAACTGCTCTAAAAAATAAAGTTTATTTTCGTAAGAAAGAGACTTCTCAAATCCACATCTTGGAAATTCAGATTCAGGAGGTCTTGGTTGGGGCTTGGAAATCTGTCTGTTACATAAATCCAATATGTTTCTGATGTGTAGGCAGGACTGAGAATCACTGGGTAGATGTTGTCTTCCTAATCTTTGAAAACGTAATTGTACTGTTTGATTTTTTCAGACCTTTAATCTCGGCTAGGAATAGCCTTATAATTCATCTGTACTAATGTTCATGGCAGATATTGCTTATATATAAAATATTTGCATTAATAAATATGTATTATAGGCTGGCTGTCTCAAAGACCCTAGACATAGAGGCTACTAAAATGATGATGATGTCCCAAAGCACTCTTCCATCCATGCCTTCCCATGGAGCAAAGAAACAAAGTATCAACAATCAGGGACATGGCCACTATGATTCCATCGTGCATAAATTCAATCTTCCTTCAAGAGAACAAGTGATTCCATTAACCAGGCCCTGCAGGCAAGCACACATAAAACAAAAAGCATTTCTTGAGAAGAGGAAATGAATGATGGCATAAGAACCTTATCTTTCTTCCTTCCATAACCTCTGGAACTTAGATGAACAGATTGAGGATTATGGAGTTCCTAACATGAGCACCTTCTTTCTACATAACCCAGAATGATGTAGCTCTGTTTTAAAAAGCAGCAAAAAGGATGGAAATAGTCTCCCTTGAAGCCCAGATGTTTTCTATCTTTCTAAGCTGCAGTTATTTCAACACATCATTTTAGCTCCACTCATATCAGATCAGGGCCACCTGTTATATCCTCTGTACGCTTATGAGAGATTTAATGTTAAGTTTGTATTTATGGTTTATTTAGAAAAATCAGAATGTAATTGAGAGGATACTTTTAAAGTTATCCTGAGGTACAAGGATGTGTATCTGGCAGATTAACGGATAATTAAGACATTGTGTTGTGGTAGTACAAACATAACCAAACCTAATTTTGTGATGATTTTATAAATTTGGATATAACCCAGGACTAAAAACTCATGATCTGAAATATAGTTAACATGTCTAAAAGGCATAATATAACATTGTTAGACTTTAAGAAAATTATTAATTCTGCCCTTAAATCAAGTATTACCAAAAAATTTTATTATAATTATTTATTATATGACTATTCTCATATTACCAAGATATATTTATTATAGAACCATTCTTTCTTATAAATTATTCTATTGTTTATTATGACTATTCTTTATTACCAAGATGAATTTTACCTATTTAAATGTTCTGTTATTTTATCATGTCAAAAATTAAATGCATTCATTCTAATATCAATAAAATGTATATGTATATATATTGTATATATATATACATATACATATATTATTATGTATATATATATTGCCTTTCTAATGGTAAAAAAGAATTTGCAAAAAAATCCTAAGTAAGTTAATGGATAGTCAGTAATAGATGTTTATTGAGCACCTACTATAGGCCAGCAATTACTCTATGCACTGGGATACAGCAGAGAACAAAATGCACACAGTCTTTGTTCTAGTGAAATGTTGAAATAAATTTATAGTTAACACTGGAAAAAAAGATATGTTCTAACGAACAAAAAAACCAGTACAGAGTTAATGATATCACAATATTTACAAATTAGATTATAAGCTTCTGAAATAAAATTGCATAATATGAATTATTCCGGCACTTTAAAAATTAGCATCAGGTGATGTTATTTATCATAAGAGAGTTACTAGATAAAAGAAGGAGAAAATAAAAGTGAGAAGCACACTTCCTCATTCTACTCAGCCCTCTTGTAATTACTTAGGCATAACTGTAAATTAGAAAGACACTGAGAAACCCAACTGCATAGTCTAACATTTAGATAAAATTGCTTGAAACTCAAGGATATTTATTTACCTGGACTGACTATAAGGTTTTCAGTAGGGCTAAAACACCGTTACAAATGAGGTTGGTTGTGGTTTAGGGAAGCTTTACTTTTCCCTTTTTCCATCATTTTCTGTGGAGATGTGTGGCAGAATAGGAATCCATTCTCATTTATTCACCTATTTGAATCCCAACTATAAATTCTATTTCCCATCTAATTTCAATCTTGAATAAATATAGCTTAAAATCTAGCAGGACCAGAAAAATCACTGTAGAATGAAGACAACTTTTTTCCCATCTAAATACAACTTCAAAGTGGCAGACTGGAAAATCTCTGCAGGCAAATGTGATGTCACTGAAGAAATCACACATTTACTCGTAGAGATTCTACAGTCTGACATCTTTAAGCATCGAACCTTTGCATCAGGTATGGTCTTCTGTATGCAGTTCTTTGACGTGTAATAAATCTAGCATGGCCAAATAATTAAGTTATAGCTAATTTACTAAGCTTTGGCTTCTAAACCATGGGGAATCATGGATTACGGTGGTTGAATCCCAATTTATTAAATTGTAAAATAAGAAGGTTGTTTGTAACATGGTTTAGGGAAGCTGTTATCAAAATGTGATCCCTGGGGGCCGGCCCGCTGGCGCACTGGATAAGTGCGCCGCTTGGGAAGCGCAGCGGCGCTCCCACCCAAGGGTTCGGATCCCACATACAGACCGGTTCCCGCTCACTGGCTGAGCGAGGCGCGGGGGCAACACCGAGGGTTGCGATCCCGTTGCCGGTCCCTGGTCCGGTACGGGGGCAACACTGAGGGTTGCGATCCGTTGCCGGACACGGAAAAAGACAAAAGACAAAAAAAAAAAAAAAAATGTGATCCCTGTACGAGTATCATCAGCATCACCTGGGAAGCTATTAGAAATTCAAATTCTTGCACCCTACTCAGGCTTCCTGAATCAAGAACTCAGAATGGGCCAGGCAATCTGTATTTTAACAAGTTCTCCAGGTAATTCTGATTCATGCTCAAGTTTGAGAACCACTGGCTTAAAGAAAACAAAAGATTATAACTGAAACTCTGAACTCAGAGAACTTCTGGTGTTAAATAATATATTTTAAAAATCAGACAATATGTATTCATAAAATGTTATTGTCTAGAATACATTTTCTAAAATGATGATACTTTCTTTTCTAAAGTGATGGAAAGAAACATCTTCCTTTAACTCTTACTTTGCCAATGGAATTGTGAAGCTCTACTTATTTTCTTAGAAATAAAGAGTTAAGAAATCTTATTTAGGAGGAGAAAACATTTTCATGTTTGGGATGATTAAAAGGGGACTGACATCATTCAAGTCATGAGCCATAATTCTTATTAGATTTTATTGCTACATTCTTCACACAGCTTTGGAAAGTTATTCCTAAGAGCACAAAATATGCACTTAGACTGCACTCAAAGAAAGAAGGAAAATACTCTCACAATAAAATTATTTTAGCCTGGCCCAATAATATTTGAAAGACTCAATGTTTGTTCTCTATGTAACATATCTTATCAAATAAGAAATGAGTTTATATAGTTTTGTCTTTTTCAACAACCTTTATAATTTTCCCTCTTAACAGAATTGGCTATGAGATCTAATTTCTGCATGCTAAAAAAATTTCTATGTTGGTAACTTTTGAAGTCAAGTGACAAGAGCTTCCTTTATAATCTTATGTACTTTTGTAGATGTTTGAAAATTTATATAATAAAAAATTTAAAATAAAAATCAGTCTTATATAAAAAAAATTATTTTCCTTCCCTTCTGATATTATAAAAATTGCATAGTTGAAGGGTTAGAAATATATAAATTAAAAATTGAACCTGGTCTTTTAATGATAATGAATAAAATACATAATTTGATTCTTATATATCAGAATGTAGTATCTGAAACATCTGTATGCCTGTTAATTAATAACTTCTGGTAGCATGTTAAAAATTTGTCTTCAGTTTTATCCTTAATAAATTCATTTTCATTATTTCTGGACCACACCAATTCTCATGATGTGATGGAAAAAATTGTAACATTCAAAAATTGAATTAGATCACACACAAACGTCAGCTCACTCAGATTATAATAATAAGGTTTGGCTCGTTCACTGAAAAGTGAGAGCCCAACTTTGTCCAGAATCTGCAAAGACAGCACTAGAGATCAGCAAGATGTTTTACATACTTCAAACAACCTGAAGGAAGTACATTTACTTAAATGAGGATAGAGGCTCTCTAAATATCAGGTTTCTTAACTTTCATTGGAATTAAATCAATTCAATATTGATGCCATAGCTGATCAGAAGCTCCAAATGGGAGTCCTAAATGCCTTTGATAATAACAAAACAAAAAAAAAATTATTAACCAATATTTGCAATTTGATATACAAAATCTTTTAAAACATGGGGTTCCATTGGAGGAAACAATAAAAAGCAATACTAGGAATTTAGCATCCTTCCAGACAATAGGGGAATTATAAGTATCTGATGTCAACCACTAACAGCTTCTACTGCATGAAGTACTCTATACACATTGTCTAATTTAGTTTCCTCACAAACCCAGTGAAGAAGGTATTGACAGTCCTATTTTATGAACGAAGACACTGAAGCTCAGAGAGACATAAATGGGAAGGAAATAAATTACCTGAATGTGCACAACTCTACGTCTGAGACAAAATAATATGCAGGAACAAGCTTGGAACTGCAGGTTGGGTAACGCAGGTTATAAGTATCTGATTCCCTCACTTAAATTAAGCCTCTCTGAGGTCTGAATTTCCTCATCTTTAAAACAAATGAGGTATCCTCTTTTCTGTTTATGTCTCTTGGCTGGGAAAAGGCTTGTCAATGATGAAGAACTGGAAAGATGTAGGATGTCGTTATTCTGTTTGGGGTCAACTGGGCAAGCTTTGGGGGTGGCCTGGTCTCCTGCTCTATTTCTTGCTACCACAAATGGCATCCGTAACTGTGGAAACTTCAAGAGAGAGAATGCTGATAGGAGTATTAGGTTGCCACCCTCATCAGCACCTCCTAAAGATACTGGCCTTCTGTGTTTTATCATCCTCCTTCCCAGGCTCCTTTGCCCCAGCCTTGGTGATACCGAGGACACCGACCCTTAAGGCAAGCAAACAGCTTCTCTTGAAGGACTGTGCCAGAAGAGTCCACATCATCTTTCCTCTCATGACAGGCTAACAAGCTTCCTCCTCTTTCCTTTCAAGGGATGTCAAGGCTTTCAATAAATGTGTAACTAAAATACACCAGTACCCAAGGCCTATGTACAAGTAAAGCTTGGCTTCAATGTGCCACCCCTCAAGGATCTGAAATTCCTAACTGGATACAGTCTTGACAGACACTTCAGAAGCTTCATCATTCACAGAATCATAGCATTTTGAGTCTGGAAAGGAAAGTAGTTACCACTTACTTCAACTCTATTATTTATTGAGCACTGACTGTGCACTGGGCATTTTACAAGTACATCCCATCTAGTCCTTATAACAACTTTATATGAAGTCAGACTGTTAATGGTCCCATTTTGAAGATCAGAAAACTGAAGCTCCTGGAGGTTTTATAAGGGTCTTGAACCGTGTCTATTTGATCCCAAAGCCCACAGTCTTTACTTCCTGATTATAAGGCCCAGAGGTTAAATGGGCCCAGGTCAAACAGCTAGTTATTGCTAAACCTGAAACTAGAGCTCAGTTTTCTCTGTACCACATGACACTTATTCCTAAATAATTGAAGTTAAATGCCTATATTTTTATAATTGATACTCTATAGAAGTATTCAATTTGTCATATAAGCTAAATGGTTGACTCAAAATCAAAGCTAAGTTATAATCACTTGGCTAAAGGAGACTCCAAGGAAGAAAGGTTCATATGAATTCTACATCTTTTTGTCCTTTATCCCCAGTGGGCAAATGCCTTTCTATTTCGAGGACACAACAAACCATAAAATTAACACATTCTTAAGAAATAGATGCTTCATCCCTTCCAAACTGTTGCTTGACAACCTCAAAGTTAAGGCAGAACAAATCATTACTATATTTGTAGCACAGTGGGGATCATTTGTGGGGTTCATAAGACCAGGCTTGAGTTAGCCCCCATAAATAGGTAAATGTGCCATATTCATTATTCATCATCAAATTTACACATCGCATGTCAACCCTGTCTTCTGTAAAGTTTCGACTGATGGATCCATTAAGGATACTATCGTCCGTAAAAAGTGGAGAAACTTCCCATTTGGCAAATGGCTTTTTGTTTCCTGTCTCAGCTGTCACCCACCACAGTGGCAGCCACAGAGCCTTTTATCTACCAAAATAAAAGTACACATGTAATGAAATATGATCTAATAAAAGGTGTGGTTAATTGCTATATTAAGTTGTAACACTGATTTCTTGAAGCAAAAAGAGAGTTAACTCAGCATTTGTTTTTGTCTCTGATATTTCTGTTCCTCATCACTTTGCCTCTTATTTTCTTTCACTCTTTCTAGCTCTGCAAAATCCAGATCTGTGTTTGGTTGGGGATGGTGGTAAAGGGCAAAATAACTTCAGTTGGTATGTAAACATCACCACTAATACACATAGAATATTCTCTCTCTTGAGGCTCCAACCAGGAACTTCATTGAACTGAAAGTCATATTTCTTTGCACAGTTTATTTCTTTAGGGGTACCAGGGATCACCATGTGTGATATTAAAAGGTAACTCTTGAGGCTCCAACCAGGAACTTCATTGAACTGAAAGTCATATTTCTTTGCACAGTTTATTCCTTTAGGGGTACCAGGGATCACCATGTGTGATATTAAAAGGTAATATCACCATTATCATTATCTACAAATAATTGCTGAGCACATCATGTGCTTGGAACAGTGCCAAAAGCTGTATTTTCTTGAAGGATTTAAGCAACATATTTATTTTCTTAATGGGGATTCTTCTTTGAGCCTCAATTTTTCAATACCCTAATGGATTTGAGAGGTGCATAAAATTATCCCTTATTTCAGTTTTGATTATACCTCATGCAGATTTTAATACATTTTCTTGAAGGATTTAAGCAACATATTTATTTTCTTAATGGGGATTCTTCTTTGAGCCTCAATTTTTCAACACCCTAATGGATTTGAGAGGTGCATAAAATTATCCCTTATTTCAGTTTTGATTATACCTCATGCAGATTTTAATATATCACTTTTATGGAATTTTATAGATTTTAAGTGTTTTCCCAAACTCATTTTAGAACAAGTCNTACCCTAATGGATTTGAGAGGTGCATAAAATTATCCCTTATTTCAGTTTTGATTATACCTCATGCAGATTTTAATACATCACTTTTATGGAATTTTATAGATTTTAAGTGTTTTCCCAAACTCATTTTAGAACAAGTCCTCTTCTCACATATTATGCATAAAACATCCTAACTGCCCACATTTGACTTTATCTACATTAGAAAAACACAAATTCATTTAAGAAACAAAGCCCATGAAAACCATGAGTAGTAAATATTTATGAAGATGGTAATGTTCTCTTTCTTGACCTGGGTGGTGGTTACATGGGTGTGTTCACTTTGTGATAATTCATCAAACTGTACACTTAAGATTTGTGCATTTTTCTCTAAGTGTATTTACCCCAGTAAAACAATTTAAATGTATGTATTTTTGAAGAGTCCTGACATGCCCTACACAAACACATGCAAGCCCACACAGAATAGCTGAGCAGTTATTCTCTCTTTCCTAGAGCTCTCATTCCTTGCCCTAGGAACTTTCATTCTTCAGCCTCCATCCTAAGAGATTATCTTTAGGGCCTCAAGCCTTAGCCATCAGATATTCTCCTTGTAGGCTTTTTTTCCTCCACGGTCTTTCTTCCCTAGGCTGAGCTCTGTCTTCTCTAATTAACATCTCCAAAATGATGCACAGTTCCCTCAGTTACTCTCTCTAGCCACCCTTGCTGCTGCCCTACTAAGCTTTAGTTGTCCATTCAGAAATGCTGGCT
>NW_007728762.1:57814-60751 GCF_000696425.1 Galeopterus variegatus | reverse complement strand
TCTCTAGCCACCCTTGCTGCTGCCCTACTAAGCTTTAGTTGTCCATTCAGAAATGCTGGCTAGGTGGCTTTCTCAAACTCCCCTTCAAAAAGGGCTCTTAGAATTAGAAAGTGACTGTGCCTTCTGATATTTGTCTCTCTCATTCTCCTTTCCTCCCTATATATCTGGAACTTGTATTTCCAGAAAATAAGTCCCATGTTGCTTTGCACCTTCATGGAAAGGTATTGCTATTGGACATTCTCCCATTTTCAGTTTGATTTCTGTAAGAACGTTCCTGATAGAGTTTTTGTCAAGATCAAATGCGTTAATCTACATAAATTACTTAGTACAAGGCTATGTACCTGGTAACCACTCATTAAATAGCAGCTTTTGATACTGTTGTTAGGAGCAGGATGATTCAATATCAGGCATTATTAGGCATTTTACATAAATAGTCTTATTTAAACCCCTAGCAATTCTATGAGATAGATATTGGAACCACATTTTAAATGAAAAAAAAATGTACTTTTGTAGGGGGTTAAATCTTTTTTGCTCAGTCATTAGCCAGTTAAATTGACTGTGGGGATGTATTTGCTTCTAAAATAACCACCTTCTTGCAGTATGTAAATTCTGCCAGATTGCAGCATTGCATTCAATCCCTCAATAAGAAGCCATTGAGTTCTAATTGGGTACTGTGAGAATTACAGAAGAGATCTCAAACCCCAGTCCTGCCTCCAGGTAGCTGACAGTGGACGGGTAAGTCAACACTTTTGCAACCATGCACAACATCCTATCATTGAGACTTATGGGTTTACAGGCTTCAAATACCTAAGCATCTTCCACTCTTTTGTGTTTGTTGCCTTTAGTATGTCTTCCATCTTCCCAGACCAAATATCCTCTTAGAAAACCGTTACAAACTTACAGGCTGAAGTTTCTTCTTATTGCAAGAATCTTCAGAGGTCTGGATTCTAAACACTCTCTCCTAAAAATTTCCAGGATAAATTTTCCTCCTTTTTTTACTGTGTACTCTACCAAAGAAGTTATGTCCAAGCTGATTCAGCCAATACAACTGCAACCCCATTAAGCCATATCAATGGCTCATGTCACTGAAATCAATTATTACTATGTCTCTGGTCTCCAGAAAGGGGAAATTCAAAATACTCTGTCTCTCGCTTGCTTCTTTTTTTTTTTTTTTAAGAAAGTGAAGGTGGCAAATCTCAAAAGTTGCAACCAAAGCCAAGTCTCAAAAGTTGTAACTGAATTATGCATAGGCAACCCCTAATAACTGTTCCAATAGCGAATACATACTTCATTTCTTTCCAATTACTCATGTCATTGTCATTATCTAACCTGCTAATAGCTTCCTCAAAGTGGCTATTTATTCATCTGCTTGGCTCCAGTTATGGAAAATACACCATATCCCTTACAGTAGAGCTGGCAGCTTTTTAAGTCTATGTAGAAGCTTGAACTAGAGGATAAAGCCTTTTTTATGGGAACATCCTTTGTATCAAGAACACTTATTCTGTGTTGTTAATTGTGACTACCTATTCAAGAATGTCCCCACCACTCAGAATGTGGAAAACATGCCAGTGGGAAGCTCAGATCAATGGCAGTTCCAGCTTTGGCCTTGGGCTAGACACCCACTTAGGCCCAGTGTGACTCAAACTCCCTTCTTGTAACGCCTTATCTCTAGACACCATTCTCCATGAATCCCTTTAACTATTCGTAATCGCTTCTAATCCTCATGCTCCTCTGTCTGACCTTCTCTTCCCACAAAAATCCAAAAAGTATGCAGTTAATAAACAAACAAATCCATTGACAAAGATAGATGTATTAAGCGCAGCTTTACAAAATTCAGCTTCAAACTGGTATTTAACAAAGTTTCGGCCAAAATGTTCATTTGTAACTCTAGCCAACTATTTTATTGAAACCAATTTGAAGCCAAACATTTTCTGAATGCCTACAAGGCTGCAAAAATAATAAATAATGTTTGGCTATTTTTCAAACCTTGGAGGATTCAGAGCCCCAATCCCAAAAAGAACAAGAAGACAAGGTACAAGGAAGCTGACTTGAAAAGGTTATTGCTTAGATAGTGACTCCCAATCAGAAATCAAAGAGTGGAAGTTTATTTGGGGAACCTTTAGGTTGTCATCACAACTTCTAGGAAATTAAGATACAGAAGTGAATAACATTGAATGGGTTCTTATAGGTGCTCTCATCCGGCAGCACTTTTTCAGTTGGTTTTTATAGGTTTTCTGCCTTTGTTTAAGTTAATTTCCAAAAAGGATGATGCAAAAGAAACCAAAATGTGACAAAATCAGTACTACTCCAGCACCAGCATAAGTTTGAGTATCCAAGGTTCTGAAGTGATTCAGAATTTAGACCTGAAGGCTGAGGGAAAGGTAGGTTTTTAAATAATATGTCTCAGATGATAGAGTGCTAATATCCATAAAGAAGAGAAAATGGAATTATAAAAAAGGCTTATATCAATTCTAGATACCAGGGGGTTCTGGGAAACCATAAACATCATGTAAACTCTGAAGTCCCTTAATCCAGAGATAGTAACATCTTTTGACCAACACCCTAATACATCCTTGTACATTAATAATAAATCAGTAACTTGGCCAAGGAACAGAAGTGGATACGAAAAACTTCTAGGAAAGAGGAAAATAACAAAGAAAACACAAGCATAAATAATAAGAATGGAATTTAGATACCTTTTCTACATTCTAGAAGTTGAAAATTTGAAAAACTAATGTTAAAAAAGTAATTGAGTTCACAAGAACGTGGTAATGAAATAAAAACAAAATAAAATTATCATTTGTTGAAAATCTATGTATCAGATTAAACACTAATGAGACACTTTTCACAAATATCACATTTAGTTCCTAACAATCTCATGCACAGTATTAACAACACAGAAACTGAGCCTCCAAGAAATAAAATAATTTTCCTTAA
>NW_007728762.1:53393-56583 GCF_000696425.1 Galeopterus variegatus | reverse complement strand
AGAGAAAAGAAAAAACTGAACCATAATTCATGTTCTTTGAAGTTGGGTCTGCTTCATCCCACCCATTTCAGAAAAAGGACATGAAAAATAACAGGCCCTTTTCCTTTAATTAGGAGAAAATCTTCTGCTTATTTTTGATCCTGTGCAATTTGACTCCTAGAAATAAACTTAGAACTATATTTTTAAAGTTAAATTCCAATGATTAGACATTTTTATTTTACAAATATAGGCTGAGTATTCCTTATCCGAAATGCTTATCAGAACTGTTTCAGATTTTGGATTTTTTTTGGATTTTGGAATATTTGCAGAATACATACCAGTTGAGCATCCCTAATTTGAAAGTCCAAGTGTTGTTGTGTCGGTGCTCAAAAAGTTTTTGATTTTGGAGCATTTTGGATTTCAGATTTTCAGATTAGGGATGCTCAGCTTTTATTTAGGAGTTCATATGAAGAACAGATTATATTTACTTTTTCTTTCTCAATTGTTTTGTAACTTTATATTTACCTATTTTTTTTTTTCATTAAAAGCCATTTTTCTAATTCAACAAGGTATCACTATCCTAATTCTGTCAAGTCTCAGTTATTTAAGGACAGGTTATGAGCTAGAGTCCATAATTTTTTGATTCAACAAACATTTGATTTAGTTCAACAAATTTTTATTGAGTACTTATTAAGTATCAGATGCTGTACTGAGAATTGTATAGCTGAGAATACAAAGATGAGTAAGCATGGTCCCTACGTTTAGAAGTTCACAGTCTAATGAAGGAGACAACATGTAAGCAAGAAAACACCATTGTGTACAGCAGGTACCAAAATAGAGAAAGTGCAAGTCGAATGGGGATTGCAGAGAAGGGAGAATGGAGAGAGAAAGCAGTGTCTGATATTTTTCTTAGATTCAATGTGTGTGTCTGTTACACAAGGTTTGTAAGTGTGCATGTGTGCATGTGTGTGTGTTAGAGAAGGAAGAAAGGAAGTGGAAACCATTCTGAGTATGGGCAAAGGCATAATACATCTTATTGGGTCCTTGGAAATTCAAGGAGTTTGTTACAGCTGGAGTCTGCAATGTAGGAGATGCAATTGGGTCGAGTATAAAACAAAGCTAGAGAGAAAGGCAGGAAAGTCCCCACCAAAGTGCAAATCCAGCCCCCAAACCAGAACTACTGAATCAAAATCTGGAGGTAGGTCCTGGGAAAAAGTTCCCCTAGTACTTCTTGCACTCACTGAAGTTGAGAATCCCTGTAGCGGATGATGGAGAACCTCTGAAGGTGTTTCCTCTTCTCTTATTTCTTGATCATTATTCCTATCATCGATTAGCCCCACTCAGTGTACTAAAGGGGGCTCATGGCCCAGCCTCACTTAGTAGTAATAAAGCATCATGAGCACAGGGGAGGACATGGAACTACCGTCCATGTGGTATGGCCAGACCTCCATCGTCACACCTGCCCATTTGGTGAGTATCTGGTCCTCATTTTTTTTACATATGTAATTGCTGGTTTTCTTGCCTGAGGAAGTATTTAAGTGTTTGGCTTTGGTATTTCCAAATTCTTTATAAAGCTTGTTTAGAAATGGTGTTTGCGTGATTGGTTGTACATTCACCTGTACTCCTACTTGATCGTGTTTATTATTACATATGGATTAAATAGAGTAAATCCTTTCTAAATGCAAAGATTATGCTTTTATGACATAACATGCAATATTGTATATGCCAGAAATCTGTGGAAATAAGTTTTCAAATCAGCAAGAGGAGTAGCTTGGTAACGTCTCATCAAGAAAAATGCATGAGATTCCAATGTCAGGTCTTCACCTGGTGCACTCAGTGAATGAAGTCATGCTTCTACCCAAGGCACACACGTGCCTCTGCTCACATGATTCTTCTTGCAGGTCTAACCTGGATGGCTGTGAGTTGGCTTAATCTCAGCTGGCAACTGTGAGATGTTCATACAATCCCTCACAGTGGTCTCTGGGATTATGCTAAACAGAGCAATTTCCTTGCCCTCATGGATCAAAAGATTTGCACGGCAACCAAAATTAGAGTAGCAAATTTCTATCCCATGATCAAGAAAAAGAAATTTTAAAAATTCTGCCATGGTCACTATTTCATGCTCTACCTCTTTTAATCTTACTAAAGTCTTTTTCTGAGGTGCTGTTGTACTAGAAAAGAAACCAGCCTTGGGAATTAATTTGCCTGTATTGGATGCACTTGCTCTTTATGTTGCTCCTTCAATACTACTACATATTTAAAAATATTGCAGCCAAGATGTTTGAAGCTGAACCCCAAACGTTTTCCTTCTGAAAGCTCCTCCTACTCTTTGTGGGTGCTACTCCATCAAATTCTAAACAGTCCAAAGAGCATGATCTCCTGCCAGGCTTTCCTCAAACCTCGACTACCCAGTTTATCATATTTAATTGCCCTTCCTTATTCCTTCTGTGAATGTTTCGCATTCAACTGTCCTAACTAATATTAAAATTTAGAATCAACTATGGTTCAGGCTGAGGTTGCCACAAGACTTCTGAGCTGTACCTTACTCTAGTTCTTGCTGAACTCTGGTTATACAGGGACAGAAAACCCTTTTCTGCAAAAAGAAGGATAACAGATGTAATTCCTCAGGGTAAAAAAATCAAGGCCAGTTCTCTTCATTCATCTAGTAACACAAAACAAATCAGATGGACAAAATTTATAATTAAACGTAAGGTTAACTTTAACAACAAAAATTATTAAAGATGCTATTTCAAAGGTCTTGACTGGCACGTGGTTCTTTGGGTATCCTCAGGAAGAGAAGTTTGTGTGTTTCAGTCTGATTAAATTACATTTTGTATTGATGCAGATTATGTGACTTATTAGGGTTTTTGGCTAGAAATTTATGTTGACTTATTAGTTTGACTTACTAGATTGGTTTGAGAACTAGTTATTCCCAGACTAACAGGATAAATGCCGAACTATGTGCCAGGAAATAACTTACCTGTGATAAGGAGAGGGCTTCATACTAACTTTCAGGACTCATAAAGGCCTCTTAAGCTGCTGAAACTTTACAAATATCGTCTATATCCTCCTGCTAGCTGAAATAACCATTTTTTCCAAACACTAAAATATTCCCAGTTCCAATTCTTGCTGACAATTTTTCAAAAAGGGAAGAAAAACAAATGTAACTCAACAGAGTAAGAAATATTTTTTAAGTAGTTGAGTGCATACT
>NW_007728762.1:50684-52702 GCF_000696425.1 Galeopterus variegatus | reverse complement strand
CTAGGGGTAGGGTCTGGGCATCAGTACTTCAGAGCTCTGCAGGGGATTCTAATGTGCAGCCCGAAGTGAGAACCACTGGGTTTAAGCCCAACAAGGAGGATGTAGGTGGAGTGAAGTGAGAGAAAAACTACTAGGAAATGGGTTTGGAGGGGAGCTAGGTGGGCCATAGTGAGCATTTTGGGTTTTAATGTGACTCGAAAAGCAATTGGGAAGTTTTAATCACTGAAGTGGCATGACATTTACCAGTTACATTGTTTGATCATATAGGCTTTTCTCAGAACCGAATCATTTATAAACTCCAAGGAAAAGTATTTATTGTGGGTTCCAAATAATTTCCTTGCAATTTAACTTTAGGAATGTAGACCACAGATAGGTTCCAACCAAAAGGTAAGAACAAAAAGGAAACAGGAGCCTCACTCCTTTAGGCAACTAATTAGCTGAGTTGCTGTTTTAAGAAAAAAAAAAATCACCTTTCTTTTCAGTTAATAGACTCTGACATTTTTTTAAGCCTAAAAATTCTAGAATTGCATTTTGGTAGTAATTAGCTTCAAAATAGGTAAAGGATTTGATATCTTTGTCAATGAGACATTCAAAATATTGTTTGTTAGATCGGGTTAGTTTATGCCAATCCTCACTGAGGATGAAGCACAACAGGGTTCCCAGCCTTTTAGTAGTGATTCTGTCTTGCTCACTACCTGAGACCTTCCTGGGGCACCTGGGAACTAAGTCCTCAAAGTTTTAGCTTTTTGCCTCCATCACCAGCACCTACAGCATGGCACTTGTTACCCCTTCTCCACCTCAGCTATGAAGACTATGTAGGTCACAGTGGGAGCAGCCAGCTTCTTAACCAGAGCAAAGAAGCAGAATGTATTGCCAGTCTGCAGGCCTGGACCTCACATGGCTGCTGAATCTGTGATCCTGAGATATTGTTATAAACCTGAATTCTGTTTCTGCCCAGCACAAATGGCCCAGTTTTGTTCATCCTCCAGTCTGCAGGCTGCTGTCTGACCATGGACCCTCAACACACTGAGGCTCTGAGCATTGCTTATGTCAAACCTCACCTCTAGGCCTGGACTTGGCTTTGCCCTTAGGATCCACAGTGACCATGTGCCTCCCACAGCCCTTTTCTGTTTGGGGCCCCATGCAAGGTATATCCCAAAACTGCTTCTTTGGATACTGCCTGATTCTTCCCTAACCAGGTATCCCAGTATGTACTGGACATCAACCTGTGGGGCCCAACATTTGCACTGAATGTTCTCTAAGCACCCTGGCTTCCTCCCCAGGTACAAATGTGCAAACCCCCAAGTGTACCACCACCAGAGTGGCAGAAATCCAGAAGTCAAATGGTTTCTTCTTGATTTTCTGGCTTCCCTTACTACCTGAGAGTTCCCCAACTGAGCAAAGTTCTCCTCCTTAGATCATTTCCTTGGATACCTCTTGACTGAACCTCCTTAATGGCAGAAATCAATATTTAAGCCCTGGCCTAAAAAGACAAGAGTTCCAGCCCCATTAGACAGCATAGTGGCTCAGTGGGCCTTCAGTTGCTGCAGCAAGATTTGTACTGTGAGGAATCCCCACCTTGGAAGTGGGTTTCACTCCATTCTTAAGAACAAGCTAGCTAACCCCTCTTGCTTTCAAAGGACTTTATTGTCCTCTACATCTGAATGGATGTGGTAAGGAATGTGGGCAGGCTTGAACAAGGCCAATAGGAGTTCCATCTGCCACCAAGAAGGCCTATGAAGTCACTGACAAGAGTCAAAGCAAGAGAAATATCCTAGCAGCACCCTCATCAAAGGTGCAAAGTAGCCCCAGGATCACGATGTCCATCTTCTGTGGAAATCCAGATTAGAAGTTTCTGTGGCTCTCCCCTATGCTGTGCTAGTGAGGATGAACAGTTGTTCAATGCCCACAAAGTCCTATCTTTGTCTTCTTTTAGCAAGACACCCTCAAAAATAAATCAAAACCAAAACAACAAAACAAAATAAACAAAAATGGCTTATGTTTTTAGTGATCATTGC
>NW_007728762.1:47927-49248 GCF_000696425.1 Galeopterus variegatus | reverse complement strand
AAACTCTAGAAATACTCTGGAAAGTGTGGTTCTCTGCTTTCTTGTTCTATTATAGACACCTAAATTATGGGAAGATGCCCTTCAGCATGTGCAATGCTCCAAAGATTGCCCAAAACTGTGACCTGGATTTTACGATTCTCTGTTTTATAGAGGTCAATCTCTGAGTTGTCTTCCCTTGCCACTGTCTACAGACATGCTAGTTATATTTCCAAACTCAAGTAATGATTAGTTGACCAGAGAATGGCAAAGTTTCCATTCTATGATTTTTCTGGGGTGAAAAGAAATGAAAACAGGAAGTTGCAAATGTACTCTTAAAAGACCTATAGTAATATAATGATGTCCAACAAGCAACATTCCTGAACTACAGTAATCACTAGGACTTGAACTTCTGTAGGTACTCAATTCTGGCCTTTTTCCTTATAGATCATCACACACACTTCCAAGGTCTTGTTTCAGGTCACCTGTTTCCAATGACCCAGATGGTCTCTGAATAGGCCAGTGCAGTGGTTCTCAAATTATGGTCCCTGGAGCACATCACCTGACAGCTTGTTAAAAATGCCAGTTCTTGGGCTCCATCCCTACTAAATCAGAAACTCCAAGTGTGGGTCTCAGCGATCTACATTTTTACAAGCCCTCTAGATATTTCTGCTGGTGCTCAACTTTGAAAGTCACTGACCTAGAGGACCTTTTTGGTCTTCTCCATGAGTTCCTTTTTCCCCACCTGGTCCCCTGCAGTTCTTTGTAATGGAAGACAGCATTCCCACATCCATCCATCCCAGCCACCATATCCCAGTCCTCGGGGCTTTTAAAATTTACTGCAATTTTATATTGGGCACTCCAGATAGCCAAGAGAAGCCTATAATTATGTCATGAGGGAAGTCAGGCTCCTGTCCTGTTATTTTTGATAAATGACACCACTTGGAGAAGATCACCAAGAACATATTTACAACAATCAAATCTTGAGAAACCCTGTTCTTCACCAACTTTTGTTTCCTTATCACATTCCATCCTCATGTACAAATGACACAATACCAACTGATTTCCCAGCAACTGCTAGAGTTATTAACCCAATTCCCCAATCTGTCAGATCCAGCTGCCCAAACCAGAAACCATACCTACAGAGAAACCATATTAGCTATAGGGGAATATCATGACAGGCTGACTTTTCAGGTCCTTTTCCTGAGATTCCTTCTCGAACAAGGAGGGCTTTAGGATCCCCAAGACCACTCTGCTTACAAGTCCTTTGGCTTTACTTAGATACCCTCTGTAAATGGCATATATGTCTTAGAGGAATGTCCAGTAAACAAGTGAGATAATAGAT
>NW_007728762.1:45458-46036 GCF_000696425.1 Galeopterus variegatus | reverse complement strand
TTTTGTATGAAAGAACAAAGTTGCTGCATTTGGAAACAAGTGATACTTCGTATAATTATTACACAGTTTTGATGTTGCAGATACTGCATCAGGAACTGATTGGATAAGAATCAGTCACCGTCCGTTCCTAATGCATTACCTTCAGCATCTAAACAAGCACCAGGAGACACCTCAAGTTAGATTTGCTGTGATGTGTTTTATGGTCATCCGATAAAATAAGCACTCTTAATGTAACCCTGAAGAGAAACGTTTCTACAAGGAAGGTGATCCCAAGATGTTAACATACCTATCATTGGCCTACCACCCTTGTGGATTTATCACTGAAACCAGAGAAGTTAATCTTGTTCCATGTTTTGCCTATAATACACTTGTACCTTCCTTACTAAATAATTACTAAATAAAACAACCTAAAAGTTGCTGAGCATTTTTACATCTTGAGAGAAAAATGAATAGATATTTTTTGTAGATATTTATATCTTTGTTTATATTTTTCTAACTTATGGGTTTATGGGGTTTAAATAGGTATTGCTATGCAAATAGAAATTATTTCCCACTAGTACCACTACAATAAATGTTAT